>NC_067248.2:264430941-264730941 GCF_019359855.2 Lolium perenne
ATTGTATGTAAATGGTTCATTCGATCACTAAAGTCATCGTTGAATATGTGGGAGCCATTATGGATCTCCAGATCCCGCTATCGGTTATTGGTCGGAGTGAGTACTCAACCATGTCCGCATAGTTCACGAACCGTAGGGTGACACACTTAAAGTTGGATGTTGAAATGGTAGTACTTGAATATGGAATGGAGTTCGAATATTTGTTCGGAGTCCCGGATAAGATCCCGGACATCACGAGGAGTTCCGGAATGGTCCGGAGAATAAGATTCATATATAGGATGTCATTTTATGTGAATTAAAATGTCGCGGAAGGTTCTATGGAAGGTTCTAGAAGGTTCTAGAAAAGTCCGGAAGAAACCACCAAGGAAGGTGGAGTCCACATGGGAGTCCTAGCTTGGCTAGGTTTCCCCTCCCTTTGGAAGGTTTTTGGTTCGGGTCTTATTCGAAGACTTGGACACCAACTCTTGGGGTTCCACCTATATATTGAGGGCCAAGGGGGAGGGGGCCGGCCACCTCAAACACCACCAAGGTGGCCGCACCCCATAGTGGCCGGCGCCCCCCTCTCCCCAAACCCTAGCCGCCCCGCTCCTCCACTTCCCGCACGCTTAGCGAAGCTCCGCCGGACTTCTCCACCACCACCGACACCACGCCGTCGTGCTGTCGGATTCAAGAGGAGCTACTACTTCCGCTGCCCGCTGGAACGGGGAGGTGGACGTCGTCTTCATCAACAACCGAACGTGTGACCGAGTACGGAGGTGCTGCCCGTTCGTGGCGCCGGAACCGATCGTGATCAAGATCTTCTACGCGCTTTTGCAAGCGGCAAGTGAACGTCTACCGCAGCAACAAGAGCCTCATCTTGTAGGCTTTGGAATCTCTTCAAGGGTGAGACTCGATACCCCCTCGTTGCTACCGTCTTCTAGATTGCATCTTGGCTTGGATTGCGTGTTCGCGGTAGGAAATTTTTTGTTTTCTATGCAACGTTATCCTACAGTGGTATCAGAGCCGTGTCTATGCATAGATGGTTGCACGAGTAGAACACAATGGTTTTGTGGGCATTGATGCTCTTGTTATCTTTAGTTGAGTACTTTGCATCTTTATGGCATAGTGGGATGAAGCGGCTCGGACTAACTTTACATGACCGCGTTCATGAGACTTGTTCCTCGTTCGACATGCAACTTGTATTGCATAAGAGGCTTTGCGGGTGTCTGTCTCTCCGACTATAGTAAAGATTCAATTTACTCTTCTATTGACAACATTAGTATCAACGTTGTGGTTCATGTTCGTAGGTAGATTAGATCTATATCGAAAACCCTAAACCACGTAAAATATGCAAACCAAATTAGAGAGCGTCTAACTTGTTTTTGCAGGGTTTGGTGATGTGATATGGCCATAATGTGATGATGAATATGTATGAGATGATCATTATTGTATTGTGGCAACCGGCAGGAGCCTTATGGTTGTCTTTATATTTCATGTTGAGTAGTATTTCAAAGTAGTTGTAATAGTTGCTACATGGAGGACAATCATGGAGACGGCGCCATTGACCTTGACGCTACGCCGACGATGATGGAGATCATGCCCGAAGATGATGGAGATCATGTCCGTGCTTTGGAGATGAAGATCAAAGGCGCAAAGACAAAGGGCCATATCATATCACATATGAACTGCATGTGATGTTAATCCTTTTATGCATCTTATTTTGCTTAGATCGCGACGGTAGCATTATAAGATGATCCCTCACTAAAATCTCAAGATAATAAAGTGTTCATCCTTAGTAGCACCGTTATCAAGTCTTGTCGTTTCGAAGCATCTCGTGATGATCGGGTGTGATAGATTCAATAAGTACATACAACGGGTGCAAGACAGTTTTGCACATGCGGATACTAAGGTGGCCTTGACGAGCCTAGCATGTACAGACATGGTCTCGGAACACATGATACCGAAAGGTAGAGCATGAATCATATGATTGATATGATGAACACTTTGAGTGTTCGCCATTGAAATCACACCTTTTCTCGTGATGATCGGGTTTAGGTGCGGTAGATTTGGTTCGTGTGATCACTAAGACAATGCGAGGGATATTGTTTTGAGTGGGAGTTCACCTAGATTTTTTAATTATGTTGAATTAAAATTTGAACTCAATTTGTCATAAACTTAGTCTAAACTATTGCAAATATATGTTGTAGAGATGGCGTCCCCAATCAATTTTAACCAGTTCCTAGAGAAAGAAAAGCTTAAGAGCAACGGTAGCAACTTCACCGACTGGTTCCGTCATGTGAGGATCTTCCTCTCTGGCGGAAATCTGCAATATGTGCTTGATGCACCGCTAGGTGACCCTCCTGCAGAAACTGAAACCGATGAAGTAAAAGCTGTTTACGAGACTCGGAAAACTCGGTACTCTCAAGTTCAGTGTGCCATCCTGTGCAGTCTGGAATCCGATCTTCAAAAACGTTTTGAGCACCACGATCCTCATGAGTTGATGAATGAGCTGAAAGCTATTTTTGAGACTCATGCGGCCGTGGAATGCTATGAAGCATCGAAACATTTCTTCAGCTGTATGATGGAAGAAGGCAGCTCCATTAGTGAGCACATGCTCGCCATGACCGGGCATGCGAAGAAACTCGGTGACTTGGGAATAGTGATTCCTAACAGATCGGGGATTAATCGTGTCCTTCAATCACCGCCACCAAGTTACAAGAACTTTGTGATGAACTACAATATGCGTAACATGAACAAGGAGTTACTGAACTCTTTGGCATGCTAAACGCTGCCGAGATTGAGATCAAGAAAGAGCACCAAGTGTTGATGGTCAACAAGACCACCAGTTTCAAGAAACAGGGCAAGTCTAAGGGAAAATTCAAGAAGGGTGGCAAGAAAGCTGCCACACCTCCTATGAAACCTAAGAACGGCCCTAAGCACGATCTTGAGTGCTATTACTGCAAGGAGAAGGGACACTGGAAGCGTAATTGCTCCAAGTATTTGGCAGATCTGAAGAGCGGCCTTGTCAAGAAGAAGAAAGAAGGTATATCTGATATACATGTTATAGATGTTCATTTCACTGGTTCTCGTTCTAGTACCTGGGTATTTGATACTGGTTCGGTTGCTCATATTTGTAACTCGAAACAGGAACTAAAGAATAAACGACAACTGCTGAAAGTTGAAGTGACGATGCGCGTTGGAAACGGATCCAAGGTCAATGTGATCGCAGTCGGCACACTTCCTCTACATCTACCTTCGGGATTAGTTTTAAGCCTAAATAATTGTTATTTTGTACCCGCGTTGAGCATGAACATTATATCTGGATCTTGTTTAATGCAAGACGGTTATTCATTCAAGTCTGAGAATAATGGTTGTTCTATTTTTATGAATAATATCTTTTATGGTCAAGCACCTGAACAGAATGGCTTATTTCTGTTAGATCTCGATAGTAGTGATACGCATATACATAACATTAATGCTAAGCGAATTAAATTGAATGATAATTCTACTTATATGTGGCACTGTCGTCTTGGTCATATTGGAGTGAAGCGCATGAAGAAACTCCATACTGATGGATTACTTGAATCACTTGACTTTGAGTCACTTGATAGATGCGAAGCATGTCTAATGGGAAAAATGACTAAGACTCCATTTTCTGGTATGATGGAGCGAGCTACTGACTTATTGGAAATCATACATACCGATGTGTGCGGACCAATGAGTGTAGCATCGCGCGGTGGTTATCGTTATGTTCTAACCTTCACAGATGATCTGAGTAGATATGGGTATATCTATTTCATGAAACATAAATCCGAAACTTTCGAGAAGTTTAAGGAATTCCAAAGTGAAGTAGAAAATCAACGTAACAAGAAGATCAAATTTCTACGATCTGATCGTGGAGGTGAATATCTGAGTTATGAGTTTGGCATGCATTTAAAGAAATGCCGAATACTTTCGCAATTGACACCGCCGGGAACACCACAACGAAACGGTGTGTCCGAACGTCGTAATCGAACTCTCTTAGATATGGTTCGTTCTATGATGTCTCTTACTGATTTGCCGTTATCATTTTGGAGTTATGCATTAGAGACAGCCGCATTCACTTTAAATAGAGCACCATCAAAATCATGAAACGACACCGTATGAATTATGGTTTAATAAGAAACCTAAGTCGTTGCTCCTTAAAGTTTGGGGTTGCGAAGCCTATGTAAAAAAGTTACAACCGGACAAGCTAGAACCCAAAGCGGAGAAATGCGTCTTCATAGGATACCCTAAGGAAACTATAGGGTACACTTTCTATCACAGATCCGAAGGCAAAATCTTTGTTGCTAAGAACGGAACCTTTCTTGAGAAAGAATTTCTCACTAAAGAAGTGACTGGAAGAAAAGTAGAACTCGATGAGATTGATGAATCTATACTCGTTGATCGAGTAGCGCGATCGGAAGTTGTACCTGTACCGCCTACACCGGCAACAGAGGAAGCTAATGATAATGATCATGAAACTTCGAACGAGGAAACTACTCGAACCTCGCAGATCGACAAGGGAACGTGCCACTCCCGATTGGTATGATCCTTGTCTAAATGTCATGATTGTGGATAACAATGATGAGGACCCTGCGACGTATGAAGAAGCGATGATGAGCCCGTATTCCAACAAATGGCAAGAAGCCATGAAATCCGAAATGGGATCCATGTATGATAACAAAGTCTGGACTTTGGTAGACTTACCTGATAGCCGAAAGGCTGTCGAGAATAAATGGATCTTCAAGAGAAAAACAGATGCTGATGGTAATATTACTGTCTATAAAGCTCGACTTGTCGCAAAGGGTTTCCTACAAATTCAAGGAGTTGACTACGATGAGACTTTCTCACCCGTAGCGAAGCTAAAATCTGTGAGGATTTTGTTAGCAATAGCTGCATTTTTCGATTATGAGATTTGGCAGATGGATGTCAAAACGGCGTTCCTTAATGGAGACATTGAGGAAGAGTTGTATATGGTACAACCCAAAGGTTTTGTCGATCCTAAAAATGCTGACAAAGTATGCAAACTTCAGCGTTCAATCTATGGACTGAAGCAAGCATCGAGAAGTTGGAACCGACGCTTTGATAAGGTGATCAAAGACTTCGGGTTTATACAGTGTCATGGAGAGGCCTGTATTTACAAGAAAGTGAGTGGGAGCTCTGTAGCATTCCTGATATTATATGTAGATGACATATTATTGATCGGGAATGATATAGAACTATTAAGCAGTGTTAAAGGTTATTTGAATAATAGTTTTTCAATGAAAGACCTTGGTGAAGCATCGTATATATTAGGCATCAAGATTTATAGAGATAGATCAAGACGCCTAATAGGGCTATCACAGAGTACATATCTGGACAAGATTCTAAAGAAGTTTAGAATGGACGAAAGTAAGAAAGGGTTTTTACCTATGTTACCAGGCAAGGTCTTGAGTAAGACTCAAGGACCGGCTACGGCAGAAGAAAGAGAAAGGATGAATCAAATCCCCTATGCTTCGGCAGTAGGCTCTATTATGTATGCCATGCTATGTACTAGACCGGATATAGCGCATGCTGTTAGTTTGACTAGCAGATATCAAAGTGATCCAGGAATGGAACACTGGACAGCGGTCAAGAATATCCTGAAGTACTTGAAAAGAACTAAGGATATGTTTCTTTGTTATGGAGGTGACCAAGAGCTCGTTGTAACAAGTTACACCGATGCAAGTTGGAACAACGATCCCGATGACTCTAAGTCACGGTCACGGGTACGTGTTTATATTGAATGGTGCTGCAAAGTAAGTCGGGCAAGCTCGAAGCAGTGCACGGTGGCGAAGTCTTCAACAGAATCGGAGTACATAGCGGCTTCAGAGGCTTCATCAGAAGCGGTATGGATGAAGAGGTTCATTGTAGAGCTCGGTGTGGTTCCTAGTGCATTGGACCCATTAGTCATATACTGTGACAACATGGGTGCCATCGCCAATGCACAAGAACCAAGGTCACACAAGAGGCTGAAGCATATCAAGCTGCGTTACCACTCGATTCGTGAGTACATCGAAGATGGAGAAGTAAAGATTTGCAAAGTACACACTGATCTGAATGTAGCAGATCCGTTGACTAAAGCTCTCCCTAGGGCAAAGCATGACCAACACCAGAATGCCATGGGTGTTAGGTTCCTTACAATGTAATCTAGATTATTGACTCTAGTGCAAGTGGGAGACTGTTGGAGATATGCCCAAGAGGCAATAATAAAAGTGGTTATTATATATCTTTATGTTTATGATAAATGTTTATATACCATGCTATAATTGTATTAACCGAAACATTGATACATGTGTGATATGTAAACAACAAAGAGTCCCTAGTATGCCTCTTAACTAGCTTGTTGATTAATGGATGATTAGTTTCATAATCATAAACATTGGATGTTATTAATAACAAGGTTATATCATTATATGAATGATGTAATGGACACACCCATTTAAGCGTAGCATAAGATCTCTTCATTAAGTTATTTGCTATAAGCTTTCAATACATAGTTACCTAGTCCTTATGACCATGAGATCATGTAAATCACTTATACCGGAAAGGTACTTTGATTACACCAAACGCCACTGCGTAAATGGGTGGTTATAAAGGTGGGATTAAGTATCCGGAAAGTATGAGTTGAGGCATATGGATCAACAGTGGGATTTGTCCATCCCGATGACGAATAGATATACTCTGGGCCCTCTCGGTGGAATGTCGTCTAATGTCTTGCAAGCATATGAATAAGTTCATAAAAGACCACATACCACGGTACGAGTAAAGAGTACTTGTCAGGAGACGAGGTTGAACAAGGTATAGTGTGATACCGAAGATCAAACCTCGGACAAGTAAAATATCGCGAGACAAAGGGAATTGGTATTGTATGTAAATGGTTCATTCGATCACTAAAGTCATCGTTGAATATGTGGGAGCCATTATGGATCTCCAGATCCCGCTATTGGTTATTGGTCGGAGTGAGTACTCAACCATGTCCGCATAGTTCACGAACCGTAGGGTGACACACTTAAAGTTGGATGTTGAAATGGTAGTACTTGAATATGGAATGGAGTTCGAATATTTGTTCGGAGTCCCGGATAAGATCCCGGACATCACGAGGAGTTCCGGAATGGTCCGGAGAATAAGATTCATATATAGGATGTCATTTTATGTGAATTAAAATGTCGCGGAAGGTTCTATGGAAGGTTCTAGAAGGTTCTAGAAAAGTCCGGAAGAAACCACCAAGGAAGGTGGAGTCCACATGGGACTCCACCTCCATGGCCGGCCAACCCTAGTGGGGGAGGAGTCCCAAGTGGACTCCCCCTTAGGGGGCCGGCCACCCCCCCATATGGGAGGTGGAACTCCCACCTTTGGTGGGAGTCCTAGCTTGGCTAGGTTTCCCCTCCCTTTGGAAGGTTTTTGGTTCGGGTCTTATTCGAAGACTTGGACACCAACTCTTGGGGTTCCACCTATATAATGAGGGCCAAGGGGGAGGGGGCCGGCCACCTCAAACACCACCAAGGTGGCCGCACCCCATAGTGGCCGGCGCCCCCCTCTCCCCAAACCCTAGCCGCCCCGCTCCTCCACTTCCCGCACGCTTAGCGAAGCTCCGCCGGACTTCTCCACCACCACCGACACCACGCCGTCGTGCTGTCGGATTCAAGAGGAGCTACTACTTCCGCTGCCCATTTGGGAGCGGGGAGGTGGACGTCGTCTTCATCAACAACCGAACGTGTGACCGAGTACGGAGGTGCTGCCCGTTCGTGGCGCCGGAACCGATCGTGATCAAGATCTTCTACGCGCTTTTGCAAGCGGCAAGTGAACGTCTACCGCAGCAACAAGAGCCTCATCTTGTAGGCTTTGGAATCTCTTCAAGGGTGAGACTCGATACCCCCTCGTTGCTACCGTCTTCTAGATTGCATCTTGGCTTGGATTGCGTGTTCGCGGTAGGAAAATTTTTGTTTTCTATGCAACGTTATCCTACACCATGTCCTCAAGAACTAAACGAACTACTCACGAGACATCATATGGAACATGATCAGAGGTGATATGATGATGAATAACAATCTGAACATAAACCTTGGTTCAATGGTTTCACTCAATAGCATCAATAACAAGTAGAAATCAATACCGGGAGAGTTTTCCCTATCAAACAATCAAGATCAAACCCAAATTGCTACAGCGGTGACGATGTGCAGCGGTGGAGACGGCGGTGATGATGATGAAGATGATGATGATGGTGATGGAGATGATGTCCAACTTGATGGCGGTGACGATGGCGTCGATTTCCCCCTCCGGGAGGGAATTTCCCCGGCGGATCTCAGCCCGCCGGAGAGCTCTTTTCTCTCTGGTGTTCTCTGCCCCGCAGAGGCGGCTGTAACTCTTCGCGAGGTACCCTCTGGAGCTTAGGTTTTCGGGACGAAGGCGTACGCGAAGAAAAGGAGGCGAGAGGGGGCTGTGGGCCCCCTCCTCACAGGGCGGCGCGGCCAGGCCTTGGGCCGCGCCGGCCTATGGGGTGGGCCCACCTTGGGTCCCCTCGGCTCCCCCTTCTGGCTCCCTTCGTCATCTGGAAAAATAGCATTTTTGATATAATTTCCATCAACTGTTGATCTTCCGAAATATTGCATTCTGACGGCGCTTTTTCCAGCAGAATCCTGGCTCCGGTGCTCGATCCTCCAATAATCATGAAACATGCAAAATAGATAAAATAACATAAGTATTATGTCCAAATATGAAATATATCAATGAATAACAGCAAATTATGATATAAAATAGTGATGCAAATTGGACGTATCAGTCAGCACCATCTCATTGTCTTGGGGGGTGTGATGACCCAGCGTACCACTGCATGGTGTAGTACACAAGTCGTTGATATAACACAAGTGAAACACCGTTCCACCCATATTACATCTCTCAGAGTGGTACAACAGAAACAGATGCGAGTCCAAGGTATGTCTATAGAAGTACACACGAGCTGTTTACATAAGATCAACACAACCTCCTACTTTACAGTGAGGTAAAACTTCAAATAAAGCTCCAGAAGAACGACTCGTAGTCTATCTTGTTGCTAACTCAAGTTTAAGAGCTACTTGGCTTGCTGTAGAATTCTAGCTACTTAGGTACTAGGATTAGGGAAAGGTTCCCTTCTATTGCTAGTCTAAGTTTCCACTTTAGCTGATGCAGAAGTTGACTCTGTTGACTTCTTTGATTGGATTCTTCATCTTGCTGCAGTTGACCCCTTTGTCTTCGAGTTCCACGGTAGTTTCTCCTTCGGTGTCTTGATCTAAGAAGGGGGTTCAAATGGGATAGAATGAGTACGAGCGTACTCAGCAAGTTCATATTATGAAATAGGTGTATCATGCACTAGATACAGCCATAGACCAGAAAGTCATAGGCCAATGCAAGTTTTCATAATCATTTCTTCAAAAGGTTGCTTTTATTCAGAAGAACTATGTCCGTCAGCCTTCACCGGTTTACTAGAACTTCATGGAGTTCCTTTCCGGCAGCGTGTCAGCGATTCCATATCCCGGAACAGGGAGTGACAGGTCACGATTCATTACACTCTGCAGAGGTGTGTTGCTTTACCCATAAGAGATCTTAACCTTGGTGCCAACCGGGCTCGATTTTCCCGTCCACACTTCCTTTGGTGTGAGGCCCGGTATAAGGTCATAGCCAATCATATTCCTCCGCTACCTCATACACCCACCCGTTGTTGCAAACTCCGACCCTGGGTCCTCGTCGGTCCACTTACACCACTTAGGGACGGACCCCGACCACGACAACAGTTCAGGTCTCTACCATGAACTCCTTCGCCGGTAGCTGCAAACCATCATAGACCGCAATACCGTGGGGACTTAGGGCTTCCCCAGCCTGCCGCTTGCCCCTTTGGAATACAAGTGCCTACGGTAAAGCGCATCCGTTGATATACAAGAGGTGGAAATACAATTGACTATTCCGTCCCACTCCAGATCTTATGGTTAACGCGGGTATTACGGCACAAGAATCACTGGACGACATTTGTTGTTTAATCCTAGATGGATATAAACCCTTGCAATGGAACCTCCACCATATCAACACATACCATGGTTCCATTGCCCACCACATAGTCATATTCATAGTTATGAAAATAGTACTTTTGCTTTTTATGCAAGAGTGATAAGTATAGTACTTTGCAAGTAATTTGGCAAAAATACTCAAATGACATGAGCAAGCGATGAACTTGCCTTTCTTGACTGCAAGATTATGCAGGCAAAAGCTTCGATACGTGATAACTCCAAATGCTGAAATACCATCATCGTCCGGTAAAGACAATGTTTAAAGAACTGGCAAAGATGCTATAATGCATAGTATGAGATGCAATCGTCCCGAGCGTAACCTAACCTCGATGATTTAGGATGTATGAGTTGTAAAGATTTCTTTAGGGTTGGTTGCACTTTTAGCATGGTTCTCAAACAAGGTTCTTATTAAGGTTTGGTTATATTAGCATCATAACCAAGTGATATAAGAGATTTTCAATGCTTTCTAAACGGCCTCAATCAGAGCTTGTTCTTATTCATGTTGTTACTCTTAACTACTTCCCTCTTCTAGATGATTCCTATAATCAATTTCGTCACCGTATCTTCTCTAATGTGACACCAACACCCTATCGTAGACATCCGTATCAGGGGCGTCTAGGACCTGGATAGCATCGGGATGAAATAGCCCATGCAAAACCGAACAAGAAAAACAAAAAAAACTTGTTTTTTGCATACTTGTTTGTTACTTTGGGTTAGTCATTTTGGGGGTCGAGAGTTTCAACACGTGTGAGGGGATGTGTGCGTACACTAAAATTTATATAGATCGTGAGAAAGTGAAGTAATTTCATCTTAGATCCCAAAGAGATTTTCAATGCTTTCTAAACGGCCTCAATCGGAGCTTGTTCTTATTCATGTTGTTACTCTTAACTACTTCCCTCTTCTAGATGATGCCTATAATCAATTTCGTCACCGTATCTTCTCTAATGTGACACCAACACCCTATCGTAGACATCCGTATCAGGGGCGTCTAGGACCTGGATAGCATCGGGATGAAATAGCCCATGCAAAACCGAACAGTAAAAACAAAAAAAACTTGTTTTTTTTTGCATACTTGTTTGTTACTTTGGGTTAGTCATTTTGGGGGTCGAGAGTTTCAACACGTGTGAGGGGATGTGTGCGTACACTAAAATTTATATAGATCGTGAGAAAGTGAAGTAATTTCATCTTAGATCCCAAAGAGATTTTCAATGCTTTCTAAACGGCCTCAATCGGAGCTTGTTCTTATTCATGTTGTTACTCTTAACTACTTCCCTCTTCTAGATGATGCCTATAATCAATTTTGTCACCGTATCTTCTCTAATGTGACACCAACACCCTATCATAGACATCCGTATCAGGGGCGTCTAGGACCTGGATAGCATCGGGATGAAATAGCCCATGCAAAACCGAACAGTAAAAACAAAAAAAAACTTGTGTTTTTTGCATACTTGTTTGTTACTTTGGGTTAGTCGTTTTGGGGGTCGAGAGTTTCAACACGTGTGAGGGGATGTGTGCGTACATTAAAATTTATATAGATCGTGAGAAAGTGAAGTAATTTCATCTTAGATCCCAAAGAGATTTTCAATGCTTTCTAAACGGCCTCAATCGGAGCTTGTTCTTATTCATGTTGTTACTGTTAACTACTTCCCTCTTCTAGATGATGCCTATAATCAATTTCGTCACCGTATCTTCTCTAATGTGACACCAACACCCTATCGTAGACATCCGTATCTGGGGCGTCTAGGACCTGGATAGCATCGGGATGAAATAGCCCATGCAAAACCGAACATTAAAAACAAAAAAAACTTGTTTTTTTTGCATACTTGTTTGTTACTTTGGGTTAGTCGTTTTGGGGGTCGAGAGTTTCAACACGTGTGAGGGGATGTGTGCGTACATTAAAATTTATATAGATCGTGAGAAAGTGAAGTAATTTCATCTTAGATCCCAAAGAGATTTTCAATGCTTTCTAAACGGCCTCAATCGGAGCTTGTTCTTATTCATGTTGTTACTCTTAACTACTTCCCTCTTCTAGATGATGCCTATAATCAATTTCGTCACCGTATCTTCTCTAATGTGACACCAACACCCTATCGTAGACATCCGTATATGGGGCGTCTAGGACCTGGATAGCATCGGGATGAAATAGCCCATGCAAAACCGAACATTAAAAACAAAAAAAACTTGTGTTTTTTGCATACTTGTTTGTTACTTTGGGTTAGTCATTTTGGGGGTCGAGAGTTTCAACACGTGTGAGGGGATGTGTGCGTACACTAAAATTTATATAGATCGTGAGAAAGTGAAGTAATTTCATCTTAGATCCCAAAGAGATTTTCAATGCTTTCTAAACGGCCTCAATCGGAGCTTGTTCTTATTCATGTTGTTACTCTTAACTACTTCCCTCTTCTAGATGATGCCTATAATCAATTTCGTCACCGTATCTTCTCTAATGTGACACCAACACCCTATCGTAGACATCCGTATCAGGGGCGTCTAGGACCTGGATAGCACCGGGATGAAATAGCCCATGCAAAACCGAACAGTAAAAATAAAAAAAAACTTGTGTTTTTTGCATACTTGTTTGTTACTTTGGGTTAGTCGTTTTGGGGGTCGAGAGTTTCAACACGTGTGAGGGGATGTGTGCGTACATTAAAATTTATATAGATCGTGAGAAAGTGAAGTAATTTCATCTTAGATCCCAAAGAGATTTTCAATGCTTTCTAAACGGCCTCAATCGGAGCTTGTTCTTATTCATGTTGTTACTCTTAACTACTTCCCTCTTCTAGATGATGCCTATAATCAATTTCGTCACCGTATCTTCTCTAATGTGACACCAACACCCTATCGTAGACATCCGTATCTGGGGCGTCTAGGACCTGGATAGCATCGGGATGAAATAGCCCATGCAAAACCGAACAGAAAACAAAAAAACTTGTTTTTTTTGCATACTTGTTTGTTACTTTGGGTTAGTCATTTTGGGGGTCGAGAGTTTCAACACGTGTGAGGGGATGTGTGCGTACACTAAAATTTATATAGATCGTGAGAAAGTGAAGTAATTTCATCTTAGATCCCAAAGAGATTTTCAATGCTTTCTAAACGGCCTCAATCGGAGCTTGTTCTTATTCATGTTGTTACTCTTAACTACTTCCCTCTTCTAGATGATGCCTATAATCAATTTCGTCACCGTATCTTCTCTAATGTGACACCAACACCCTATCTTAGACATCCGTATCTGGGGCGTCTAGGACCTGGATAGCATCGGGATGAAATAGCCCATGCAAAACCGAACAGTAAAAACAAAAAAAACTTGTTTTTTTTGCATACTTGTTTGTTACTTTGGGTTAGTCGTTTTGGGGGTCGAGAGTTTCAACACGTGTGAGGGGATGTGTGCGTACACTAAAATTTATATAGATCGTGAGAAAGTGAAGTAATTTCATCTTAGATCCCAAAGAGATTTTCAATGCTTTCTAAACGGCCTCAATCGGAGCTTGTTCTTATTCATGTTGTTACTCTTAACTACTTCCCTCTTCTAGATGATGCCTATAATCAATTTCGTCACCGTATCTTCTCTAATGTGACACCAACACCCTATCGTAGACATCCGTATCTAGGGCGTCTAGGACCTCGATAGCATCGGGATGAAATAGCCCATGCAAAACCGAACAGTAAAAACAAAAAAACATGTGTTTTTTGCATACTTGTTTGTTACTTTGGGTTAGTCGTTTTGGGTGTCGAGAGTTTCAACACGTGTGAGGGGATGTGTGCGTACACTAAAATTTATATAGATCGTGAGAAAGTGAAATAATTTCATCTTAGATCCCAAAGAGATTTTCAATGCTTTCTAAACGGCCTCAATCGGAGCTTGTTCTTATTCATGTTGTTACTCTTAACTACTTCCCTCTTCTAGATGATGCCTATAATCAATTTCGTCACCGTATCTTCTCTAATGTGACACCAACACCCTATCGTAAACAAGCGTGGATGGGGCGTTCAGGACCCGTATATCATCGGGTTGAAATAGCCCATGCAAAACCGAACAGTAAAAACAAAAAAAAACTTGTGTTTTTTGCATACTTGTTTGTTACTTTGGGTTAGTCATTTTGGGGGTCGAGAGTTTTAACACATGTGAGGGGATGTGTGCGTACACTAAAATTTATATAGATCGCGAGAAAGTGAAGTAATTTCATCTTAGATCCCAAAGAGATTTTCAATGCTTTCTAAACGGCCTCAATCGGAGCTTGTTCTTATTCATGTTGTTACTCTTAACTACTTCCCTCTTCTAGATGATGCCTATAATCAATTTCGTCACCGTATCTTCTCTAATGTGACACCAACACCCTATCGTAGACATCCGTATCAGGGGCGTCTAGGACCTGGATAGCACCGGGATGAAATAGCCCATGCAAAACCGAACAGTAAAAACAAAAAAAACTTGTGTTTTTTGCATACTTGTTTGTTACTTTGGGTTAGTCGTTTTGGGGGTCGAGAGTTTCAACACGTGTGAGGGGATGTGTGCGTACATTAAAATTTATATAGATCGTGAGAAAGTGAAGTAATTTCATCTTAGATCCCAAAGAGATTTTCAATGCTTTCTAAACGGCCTCAATCGGAGCTTGTTCTTATTCATGTTGTTACTCTTAACTACTTCCCTCTTCTAGATGATGCCTATAATCAATTTCGTCACCGTATCTTCTCTAATGTGACACCAACACCCTATCGTAGACATCCGTATCTAGGGCGTCTAGGACCTGGATAGCATCGGGATGAAATAGCCCATGCAAAACCGAACAGTAAAAACAAAAAACTTGTTTTTTTTGCATACTTGTTTGTTACTTTGGGTTAGTCATTTTGGGGGTCGAGAGTTTCAACACGTGTGAGGGGATGTGTGCGTACACTAAAATTTATATAGATCGTGAGAAAGTGAAGTAATTTCATCTTAGATCCCAAAGAGATTTTCAATGCTTTCTAAACGGCCTCAATCGGAGCTTGTTCTTATTCATGTTGTTACTCTTAACTACTTCCCTCTTCTAGATGATGCCTATAATCAATTTCGTCACCGTATCTTCTCTAATGTGACACCAACACCATATCTTAGACATCCGTATCTGGGGCGTCTAGGACCTGGATAGCATCGGGATGAAATAGCCCATGCAAAACCGAACAGTAAAAACAAAAAAACTTGTTTTTTTGCATACTTGTTTGTTACTTTGGGTTAGTCGTTTTGGGGGTCGAGAGTTTCAACACGTGTGAGGGGATGTGTGCGTACACTAAAATTTATATAGATCGTGAGAAAGTGAAGTAATTTCATCTTAGATCCCAAAGAGATTTTCAATGCTTTCTAAACGGCCTCAATCGGAGCTTGTTCTTATTCATGTTGTTACTCTTAACTACTTCCCTCTTCTAGATGATGCCTATAATCAATTTTGTCACCGTATCTTCTCTAATGTGACACCAACACCCTATCATAGACATCCGTATCTGGGGCGTCTAGGACCTGGATAGCATCGGGATGAAATAGCCCATGCAAAACCGAACAGTAAAAACAAAAAAAACTTGTGTTTTTTGCATACTTGTTTGTTACTTTGGGTTAGTCGTTTTGGGGTCGAGAGTTTCAACACGTGTGAGGGGATGTGTGCGTACATTAAAATTTATATAGATCGTGAGAAAGTGAAGTAATTTCATCTTAGATCCCAAAGAGATTTTCAATGCTTTCTAAACGGCCTCAATCGGAGCTTGTTCTTATTCATGTTGTTACTCTTAACTACTTCCCTCTTCTAGATGATGCCTATAATCAATTTCGTCACCGTATCTTCTCTAATGTGACACCAACACCCTATCGTAGACATCCGTATCTGGGGCGTCTAGGACCTGGATAGCATCGGGATGAAATAGCCCATGCAAAACCGAACAGTAAAAACAAAAAAAACTTGTGTTTTTTGCATACTTGTTTGTTACTTTGGGTTAGTCATTTTGGGGGTCGAGAGTTTCAACACGTGTGAGGGGATGTGTGCGTACACTAAAATTTATATAGATCGTGAGAAAGTGAAGTAATTTCATCTTAGATCCCAAAGAGATTTTCAATGCTTTCTAAACGGCCTCAATCGGAGCTTGTTCTTATTCATGTTGTTACTCTTAACTACTTCCCTCTTCTAGATGATGCCTATAATCAATTTCGTCACCGTATCTTCTCTAATGTGACACCAACACCCTATCGTAGACATCCGTATCGGGGCGTCTAGGACCTGGATAACACCGGGATGAAATAGCCCATGCAAAACCGAACAAGAAAAACAAAAAAACTTGTGTTTTTTGCATACTTGTTTGTTACTTTGGGTTAGTCGTTTTGGGGGCCGAGAGTTTCAACACGTGTGAGGGGATGTGTGCGTACATTAAAATTTATATAGATCGTGAGAAAGTGAAGTAATTTCATCTTAGATCCCAAAGAGATTTTCAATGCTTTCTAAACGGCCTCAATCGGAGCTTGTTCTTATTCATGTTGTTACTCTTAACTACTTCCCTCTTCTAGATGATGCCTATAATCAATTTCGTCACCGTATCTTCTCTAATGTGACACCAACACCCTATCGTAGACATCCGTATCAGGGGCGTCTAGGACCTGGATAGCATCGGGATGAAATAGCCCATGCAAAACCAAACAGTAAAAACAATTTTTTGCATACTTGTTTGTTACTTTGGGTTAGTCATTTTGGGGGTCGAGAGTTTCAACACGTGTGAGGGGATGTGTGCGTACACTAAAATTTATATAGATCGTGAGAAAGTGAAGTAATTTCATCTTAGATCCCAAAGAGATTTTCAATGCTTTCTAAACGGCCTCAATCGGAGCTTGTTCTTATTCATGTTGTTACTCTTAACTACTTCCCTCTTCTAGATGATGCCTATAATCAATTTCGTCACCGTATCTTCTCTAATGTGACACCAACACCCTATCTTAGACATCCGTATCTGGGGCGTCTAGGACCTGGATAGCATCGGGATGAAATAGCCCATGCAAAACCGAACAGTAAAAACAAAAAAAAACTTGTTTTTTTTGCATACTTGTTTGTTACTTTGGGTTAGTCGTTTTGGGGGTCGAGAGTTTCAACACGTGTGAGGGGATGTGTGCGTACACTAAAATTTATATAGATCGTGAGAAAGTGAAGTAATTTCATCTTAGATCCCAAAGAGATTTTCAATGCTTTCTAAACGGCCTCAATCGGAGCTTGTTCTTATTCATGTTGTTACTCTTAACTACTTCCCTCTTCTAGATGATGCCTATAATCAATTTCGTCACCGTATCTTCTCTAATGTGACACCAACACCCTATCGTAGACATCCGTATCAGGGGCGTCTAGGACCTCGATAGCATCGGGATGAAATAGCCCATGCAAAACCGAACAGTAAAAACAAAAAAAAACTTGTGTTTTTTGCATACTTGTTTGTTACTTTGGGTTAGTCGTTTTGGGGGTCGAGAGTTTCAACACGTGTGAGGGGATGTGTGCGTACACTAAAATTTATATAGATCGTGAGAAAGTGAAATAATTTCATCTTAGATCCCAAAGAGATTTTCAATGCTTTCTAAACGGCCTCAATCGGAGCTTGTTCTTATTCATGTTGTTACTCTTAACTACTTCCCTCTTCTAGATGATGCCTATAATCAATTTCGTCACCGTATCTTCTCTAATGTGACACCAACACCCTATCGTAGACATCCGTATCAGGGGCGTCTAGGACCTGGATAGCATCGGGATGAAATAGCCCATGCAAAACCGAACAGTAAAAACAAAAAAAACTTGTGTTTTTTGCATACTTGTTTGTTACTTTGGGTTAGTCATTTTGGGGGTCGAGAGTTTTAACACATGTGAGGGGATGTGTGCGTACACTAAAATTTATATAGATCGCGAGAAAGTGAAGTAATTTCATCTTAGATCCCAAAGAGATTTTCAATGCTTTCTAAACGGCCTCAATCGGAGCTTGTTCTTATTCATGTTGTTACTCTTAACTACTTCCCTCTTCTAGATGATGCCTATAATCAATTTCGTCACCGTATCTTCTCTAATGTGACACCAACACCATATCTTAGACATCCGTATCTGGGGCGTCTAGGACCTGGATAGCATCGGGATGAAATAGCCCATGCAAAACCGAACAGTAAAAACAAAAAAAACTTGTTTTTTTTTGCATACTTGTTTGTTACTTTGGGTTAGTCGTTTTGGGGTCGAGAGTTTCAACACGTGTGAGGGGATGTGTGCGTACACTAAAATTTATATAGATCGTGAGAAAGTGAAGTAATTTCATCTTAGATCCCAAAGAGATTTTCAATGCTTTCTAAACGGCCTCAATCGGAGCTTGTTCTTATTCATGTTGTTACTCTTAACTACTTCCCTCTTCTAGATGATGCCTATAATCAATTTTGTCACCGTATCTTCTCTAATGTGACACCAACACCCTATCATAGACATCCGTATCTGGGGCGTCTAGGACCTGGATAGCATCGGGATGAAATAGCCCATGCAAAACCGAACAGTAAAAACAAAAAAACTTGTGTTTTTTGCATACTTGTTTGTTACTTTGGGTTAGTCGTTTTGGGGGTCGAGAGTTTCAACACGTGTGAGGGGATGTGTGCGTACATTAAAATTTATATAGATCGTGAGAAAGTGAAGTAATTTCATCTTAGATCCCAAAGAGATTTTCAATGCTTTCTAAACGGCCTCAATCGGAGCTTGTTCTTATTCATGTTGTTACTCTTAACTACTTCCCTCTTCTAGATGATGCCTATAATCAATTTCGTCACCGTATCTTCTCTAATGTGACACCAACACCCTATCGTAGACATCCGTATACGGCGCGTCTAGGACCTGGATAGCATCGGGATGAAATAGCCCATGCAAAACCGAACAGTAAAAACAAAAAAAACTTGTGTTTTTTGCATACTTGTTTGTTACTTTGGGTTAGTCATTTTGGGGGTCGAGAGTTTCAACACGTGTGAGGGGATGTGTGCGTACACTAAAATTTATATAGATCGTGAGAAAGTGAAGTAATTTCATCTTAGATCCCAAAGAGATTTTCAATGCTTTCTAAACGGCCTCAATCGGAGCTTGTTCTTATTCATGTTGTTACTCTTAACTACTTCCCTCTTCTAGATGATGCCTATAATCAATTTCGTCACCGTATCTTCTCTAATGTGACACCAACACCCTATCGTAGACATCCGTATACGGGGCGTCTAGGACCTGGATAACATCGGGATGAAATAGCCCATGCAAAACCGAACAGTAAAAACAAAAAAAAACTTGTGTTTTTTGCATACTTGTTTGTTACTTTGGGTTAGTCGTTTTGGGGCCGAGAGTTTCAACACGTGTGAGGGGATGTGTGCGTACATTAAAATTTATATAGATCGTGAGAAAGTGAAGTAATTTCATCTTAGATCCCAAAGAGATTTTCAATGCTTTCTAAACGGCCTCAATCGGAGCTTGTTCTTATTCATGTTGTTACTCTTAACTACTTCCCTCTTCTAGATGATGCCTATAATCAATTTCGTCACCGTATCTTCTCTAATGTGACACCAACACCCTATCGTAGACATCCGTATCTCGGGCGTCTAGGACCTGGATAGCATCGGGATGAAATAGCCCATGCAAAACCGAACAGTAAAAACAAAAAAACATGTTTTTTTTGCATACTTGTTTGTTACTTTGGGTTAGTCATTTTGGGGGTCGAGAGTTTCAACACGTGTGAGGGGATGTGTGCGTACACTAAAATTTATATAGATCGTGAGAAAGTGAAGTAATTTCATCTTAGATCCCAAAGAGATTTTCAATGCTTTCTAAACGGCCTCAATCGGAGCTTGTTCTTATTCATGTTGTTACTCTTAACTACTTCCCTCTTCTAGATGATGCCTATAATCAATTTCGTCACCGTATCTTCTCTAATGTGACACCAACACCCTATCTTAGACATCCGTATATGGGGCGTCTAGGACCTGGATAGCATCGGGATGAAATAGCCCATGCAAAACCGAACAGTAAAAACAAAAAAAACTTGTTTTTTTTGCATACTTGTTTGTTACTTTGGGTTAGTCGTTTTGGGGGTCGAGAGTTTCAACACGTGTGAGGGGATGTGTGCGTACACTAAAATTTATATAGATCGTGAGAAAGTGAAGTAATTTCATCTTAGATCCCAAAGAGATTTTCAATGCTTTCTAAACGGCCTCAATCGGAGCTTGTTCTTATTCATGTTGTTACTCTTAACTACTTCCCTCTTCTAGATGATGCCTATAATCAATTTCGTCACCGTATCTTCTCTAATGTGACACCAACACCCTATCGTAGACATCCGTATCAGGGGCGTCTAGGACCTCGATAGCATCGGGATGAAATAGCCCATGCAAAACCGAACAGTAAAAACAAAAAAAACTTGTGTTTTTTGCATACTTGTTTGTTACTTTGGGTTAGTCGTTTTGGGGGTCGAGAGTTTCAACACGTGTGAGGGGATGTGTGCGTACACTAAAATTTATATAGATCGTGAGAAAGTGAAATAATTTCATCTTAGATCCCAAAGAGATTTTCAATGCTTTCTAAACGGCCTCAATCGGAGCTTGTTCTTATTCATGTTGTTACTCTTAACTACTTCCCTCTTCTAGATGATGCCTATAATCAATTTCGTCACCGTATCTTCTCTAATGTGACACCAACACCCTATCGTAGACATCCGTATCAGGGGCGTCTAGGACCTGGATAGCATCGGGATGAAATAGCCCATGCAAAACCGAACAGTAAAAACAAAAAAAAACTTGTGTTTTTTGCATACTTGTTTGTTACTTTGGGTTAGTCATTTTGGGGGTCGAGAGTTTTAACACATGTGAGGGGATGTGTGCGTACACTAAAATTTATATAGATCGCGAGAAAGTGAAGTAATTTCATCTTAGATCCCAAAGAGATTTTCAATGCTTTCTAAACGGCCTCAATCGGAGCTTGTTCTTATTCATGTTGTTACTCTTAACTACTTCCCTCTTCTAGATGATGCCTATAATCAATTTCGTCACCGTATCTTCTCTAATGTGACACCAACACCCTATCGTAGACATCCGTATAAGGGGCGTCTAGGACCTGGATAGCATCGGGATGAAATAGCCCATGCAAAACCGAACAGTAAAAACAAAAAAAAAAAACTTGTGTTTTTTGCATACTTGTTTGTTACTTTGGGTTAGTCGTTTTGGGGGTCGAGAGTTTCAACACGTGTGAGGGGATGTGTGCGTACATTAAAATTTATATAGATCGTGAGAAAGTGAAGTAATTTCATCTTAGATCCCAAAGAGATTTTCAATGCTTTCTAAACGGCCTCAATCGGAGCTTGTTCTTATTCATGTTGTTACTCTTAACTACTTCCCTCTTCTAGATGATGCCTATAATCAATTTCGTCACCGTATCTTCTCTAATGTGACACCAACACCCTATCGTAGACATCCGTATCTAGGGCGTCTAGGACCTGGATAGCATCGGGATGAAATAGCCCATGCAAAACCGAACAGTAAAAACAAAAAAACTTGTTTTTTTTGCATACTTGTTTGTTACTTTGGGTTAGTCATTTTGGGGGTCGAGAGTTTCAACACGTGTGAGGGGATGTGTGCGTACACTAAAATTTATATAGATCGTGAGAAAGTGAAGTAATTTCATCTTAGATCCCAAAGAGATTTTCAATGCTTTCTAAACGGCCTCAATCGGAGCTTGTTCTTATTCATGTTGTTACTCTTAACTACTTCCCTCTTCTAGATGATGCCTATAATCAATTTCGTCACCGTATCTTCTCTAATGTGACACCAACACCCTATCTTAGACATCCGTATATCGGCCGTCTAGGACCTGGATAGCATCGGGATGAAATAGCCCTGGCAAAACCGAACAGTAAAAACAAAAAAAAAACTTGTTTTTTGCATACTTGTTTGTTACTTTGGGTTAGTCGTTTTGGGGGTCGAGAGTTTCAACACGTGTGAGGGGATGTGTGCGTACACTAAAATTTATATAGATCGTGAGAAAGTGAAGTAATTTCATCTTAGATCCCAAAGAGATTTTCAATGCTTTCTAAACGGCCTCAATCGGAGCTTGTTCTTATTCATGTTGTTACTCTTAACTACTTCCCTCTTCTAGATGATGCCTATAATCAATTTCGTCACCGTATCTTCTCTAATGTGACACCAACACCCTATCGTGAACATCCGTATCGGGGCGTCTAGGACCTGGATAGCATCGGGATGAAATAGCCCATGCAAAACCGAACAGTAAAAACAAAAAAACTTGTGTTTTTTGCATACTTGTTTGTTACTTTGGGTTAGTCATTTTGGGGGTCGAGAGTTTCAACACGTGTGAGGGGATGTGTGCGTACACTAAAATTTATATAGATCGTGAGAAAGTGAAATAATTTCATCTTAGATCCCAAAGAGATTTTCAATGCTTTCTAAACGGCCTCAATCGGAGCTTGTTCTTATTCATGTTGTTACTCTTAACTACTTCCCTCTTCTAGATGATGCCTATAATCAATTTTGTCACCGTATCTTCTCTAATGTGACACCAACACCCTATCGTAGACATCCGTATCAGGGGCGTCTAGGACCTGGATAGCATCGGGATGAAATAGCCCATGCAAAACCGAACAGTAAAAACAAAAAAAACTTGTTTTTTTGCATACTTGTTTGTTACTTTGGGTTAGTCATTTTGGGGGTCGAGAGTTTCAACACGTGTGAGGGGATGTGTGCGTACACTAAAATTTATATAGATCGTGAGAAAGTGAAGTAATTTCATCTTAGATCCCAAAGAGATTTTCAATGCTTTCTAAACGGCCTCAATCGGAGCTTGTTCTTATTCATGTTGTTACTCTTAACTACTTCCCTCTTCTAGATGATGCCTATAATCAATTTCGTCACCGTATCTTCTCTAATGTGACACCAACACCCTATCGTAGACATCCGTATCTGGGGCGTCTAGGACCTGGATAGCATCGGGATGAAATAGCCCATGCAAAACCGAACAGTAAAAACAAAAAAAAACTTGTTTTTTTTGCATACTTGTTTGTTACTTTGGGTTAGTCATTTTGGGGGTCGAGAGTTTCAACACGTGTGAGGGGATGTGTGCGTACACTAAAATTTATATAGATCGTGAGAAAGTGAAGTAATTTCATCTTAGATCCCAAAGAGATTTTCAATGCTTTCTAAACGGCCTCAATCGGAGCTTGTTCTTATTCATGTTGTTACTCTTAACTACTTCCCTCTTCTAGATGATGCCTATAATCAATTTCGTCACCGTATCTTCTCTAATGTGACACCAACACCCTATCGTAGACATCCGTATCTAGGGTGTCTAGGACCTGGATAGCATCGGGATGAAATAGCCCATGCAAAACCGAACAGTAAAAACAAAAAAAACTTGTTTTTTTTGCATACTTGTTTGTTACTTTGGGTTAGTCATTTTGGGGGTCGAGAGTTTCAACACGTGTGAGGGGATGTGTGCGTACACTAAAATTTATATAGATCGTGAGAAAGTGAAGTAATTTCATCTTAGATCCCAAAGAGATTTTCAATGCTTTCTAAACGGCCTCAATCGGAGCTTGTTCTTATTCATGTTGTTACTCTTAACTACTTCCCTCTTCTAGATGATGCCTATAATCAATTTCGTCACCGTATCTTCTCTAATGTGACACCAACACCCTATCGTAGACATCCGTATCAGGGGCGTCTAGGACCTGGATAGCATCGGGATGAAATAGCCCATGCAAAACCGAACAGTAAAAACAAAAAAAACTTGTTTTTTTGCATACTTGTTTGTTACTTTGGGTTAGTCATTTTGGGGGTCGAGAGTTTCAACACGTGTGAGGGGATGTGTGCGTACATTAAAATTTATATAGATCGTGAGAAAGTGAAGTAATTTCATCTTAGATCCCAAAGAGATTTTCAATGCTTTCTAAACGGCCTCAATCGGAGCTTGTTCTTATTCATGTTGTTACTCTTAACTACTTCCCTCTTCTAGATGATGCCTATAATCAATTTCGTCACCGTATCTTCTCTAATGTGACACCAACACCCTATCGTAGACATCCGTATCTGGGGCGTCTAGGACCTGGATAGCATCGGGATGAAATAGCCCATGCAAAACCGAACAGTAAAAACAAAAAAACTTGTTTTTTTTGCATACTTGTTTGTTACTTTGGGTTAGTCATTTTGGGGGTCGAGAGTTTCAACACGTGTGAGGGGATGTGTGCATACACTAAAATTTATATAGATCGTGAGAAAGTGAAGTAATTTCATCTTAGATCCCAAAGAGATTTTCAATGCTTTCTAAACGGCCTCAATCGGAGCTTGTTCTTATTCATGTTGTTACTCTTAACTACTTCCCTCTTCTAGATGATGCCTATAATCAATTTCGTCACCGTATCTTCTCTAATGTGACACCAACACCCTATCGTAGACATCCGTATCTGGGGCGTCTAGGACCTGGATAGCATCGGGATGAAATAGCCCATGCAAAACCGAACAGTAAAAACAAAAAAAACTTGTTTTTTGCATACTTGTTTGTTACTTTGGGTTAGTCGTTTTGGGGGTCGAGAGTTTCAACACGTGTGAGGGGATGTGTGCGTACATTAAAATTTATATAGATCGTGAGAAAGTGAAGTAATTTCATCTTAGATCCCAAAGAGATTTTCAATGCTTTCTAAACGGCCTCAATCGGAGCTTGTTCTTATTCATGTTGTTACTCTTAACTACTTCCCTCTTCTAGATGATGCCTATAATCAATTTCGTCACCGTATCTTCTCTAATGTGACACCAACACCCTATCGTAGACATCCGTATCTGGGGCGTCTAGGACCTGGATAGCATCGGGATGAAATAGCCCATGCAAAACCGAACAGTAAAAACAAAAAAAACTTTTTTTTTTTGCATACTTGTTTGTTACTTTGGGTTAGTCGTTTTGGGGGTCGAGAGTTTCAACACGTGTGAGGGGATGTGTGCGTACACTAAAATTTATATAGATCGTGAGAAAGTGAAGTAATTTCATCTTAGATCCCAAAGAGATTTTCAATGCTTTCTAAACGGCCTCAATCGGAGCTTGTTCTTATTCATGTTGTTACTCTTAACTACTTCCCTCTTCTAGATGATGCCTATAATCAATTTCGTCACCGTATCTTCTCTAATGTGACACCAACACCCTATCGTAGACATCCGTATATGGGGCGTCTAGGACCTGGATAGCATCGGGATGAAATAGCCCATGCAAAACCGAACAGTAAAAACAAAAAAAACTTGTGTTTTTTGCATACTTGTTTGTTACTTTGGGTTAGTCGTTTTGGGTGTCGAGAGTTTCAACACGTGTGAGGGGATGTGTGCGTACACTAAAATTTATATAGATCGTGAGAAAGTGAAGTAATTTCATCTTAGATCCCAAAGAGATTTTCAATGCTTTCTAAACGGCCTCAATCGGAGCTTGTTCTTATTCATGTTGTTACTCTTAACTACTTCCCTCTTCTAGATGATGCCTATAATCAATTTCGTCACCGTATCTTCTCTAATGTGACACCAACACCCTATCGTAGACATCCGTATACAGGGCGTCTAGGACCTGGATAGCATCGGGATGAAATAGCCCATGCAAAACCGAACGGTAATAACAAAAAAAACTTGTTTTTTGCATACTTGTTTGTTACTTTGGGTTAGTCATTTTGGGGGTCGAGAGTTTCAACACGTGTGAGGGGATGTGTGCGTACACTAAAATTTATATAGATCGTGAGAAAGTGAAGTAATTTCATCTTAGATCCCAAAGAGATTTTCAATGCTTTCTAAACGGCCTCAATCGGAGCTTGTTCTTATTCATGTTGTTACTCTTAACTACTTCCCTCTTCTAGATGATGCCTATAATCAATTTCGTCACCGTATCTTCTCTAATGTGACACCAACACCCTATCGTAGACATCCGTATATGGGGCGTCTAGGACCTGGATAGCATCGGGATGAAATAGCCCATGCAAAACCGAACAGTAAAAACAAAAAAAACTTGTGTTTTTTGCATACTTGTTTGTTACTTTGGGTTAGTCATTTTGGGGGTCGAGAGTTTCAACACGTGTGAGGGGATGTGTGCGTACACTAAAATTTATATAGATCGTGAGAAAGTGAAGTAATTTCATCTTAGATCCCAAAGAGATTTTCAATGCTTTCTAAACGGCCTCAATCGGAGCTTGTTCTTATTCATGTTGTTACTCTTAACTACTTCCCTCTTCTAGATGATGCCTATAATCAATTTCGTCACCGTATCTTCTCTAATGTGACACCAACACCCTATCGTAGACATCCGTATCCGGGGCGTCTAGGACCTGGATAACATCGGGATGAAATAGCCCATGCAAAACCGAACGGTAAAAACAAAAAAACTTGTGTTTTTTGCATACTTGTTTGTTACTTTGGGTTAGTCGTTTTGGGGTCGAGAGTTTCAACACGTGTGAGGGGATGTGTGCGTACATTAAAATTTATATAGATCGTGAGAAAGTGAAGTAATTTCATCTTAGATCCCAAAGAGATTTTCAATGCTTTCTAAACGGCCTCAATCGGAGCTTGTTCTTATTCATGTTGTTACTCTTAACTACTTCCCTCTTCTAGATGATGCCTATAATCAATTTCGTCACCGTATCTTCTCTAATGTGACACCAACACCCTATCGTAGACATCCGTATCAGGGGCGTCTAGGACCTGGATAGCATCGGGATGAAATAGCCCATGCAAAACCGAACAGTAAAAACAAAAAACTTGTTTTTTTTTTGCATACTTGTTTGTTACTTTGGGTTAGTCATTTTGGGGGTCGAGAGTTTCAACACGTGTGAGGGGATGTGTGCGTACACTAAAATTTATATAGATCGTGAGAAAGTGAAGTAATTTCATCTTAGATCCCAAAGAGATTTTCAATGCTTTCTAAACGGCCTCAATCGGAGCTTGTTCTTATTCATGTTGTTACTCTTAACTACTTCCCTCTTCTAGATGATGCCTATAATCAATTTCGTCACCGTATCTTCTCTAATGTGACACCAACACCCTATCGTAGACATCCGTATCAGGGGCGTCTAGGACCTGGATAGCATCGGGATGAAATAGCCCATGCAAAACCGAACAGTAAAAACAAAAAAAACTTGTGTTTTTTGCATACTTGTTTGTTACTTTGGGTTAGTCATTTTGGGGGTCGAGAGTTTCAACACGTGTGAGGGGATGTGTGCGTACACTAAAATTTATATAGATCGTGAGAAAGTGAAGTAATTTCATCTTAGATCCCAAAGAGATTTTCAATGCTTTCTAAACGGCCTCAATCGGAGCTTGTTCTTATTCATGTTGTTACTCTTAACTACTTCCCTCTTCTAGATGATGCCTATAATCAATTTCGTCACCGTATCTTCTCTAATGTGACACCAACACCCTATCGTAGACATCCGTATCTGGGGCGTCTAGGACCTGGATAGCATCGGGATGAAATAGCCCATGCAAAACCGAACAGTAAAAACAAAAAAAACTTGTTTTTTTTGCATACTTGTTTGTTACTTTGGGTTAGTCATTTTGGGGGTCGAGAGTTTCAACACGTGTGAGGGGATGTGTGCGTACACTAAAATTTATATAGATCGTGAGAAAGTGAAGTAATTTCATCTTAGATCCCAAAGAGATTTTCAATGCTTTCTAAACGGCCTCAATCGGAGCTTGTTCTTATTCATGTTGTTACTCTTAACTACTTCCCTCTTCTAGATGATGCCTATAATCAATTTCGTCACCGTATCTTCTCTAATGTGACACCAACACCCTATCGTAGACATCCGTATCTGCGGCGTCTAGTACCTGGATAGCATCGGGATGAAATAGCCCATGCAAAACCGAACAGTAAAAACAAAAAAAAAACTTGTGTTTTTTGCATACTTGTTTGTTACTTTGGGTTAGTCGTTTTGGGGGTCGAGAGTTTCAACACGTGTGAGGGGATGTGTGCGTACATTAAAATTTATATAGATCGTGAGAAAGTGAAGTAATTTCATCTTAGATCCCAAAGAGATTTTCAATGCTTTCTAAACGGCCTCAATCGGAGCTTGTTCTTATTCATGTTGTTACTCTTAACTACTTCCCTCTTCTAGATGATGCCTATAATCAATTTCGTCACCGTATCTTCTCTAATGTGACACCAACACCCTATCGTAGACATCCGTATCAGGGCGTCTAGGACCTGGATAGCATCGGGATGAAATAGCCCATGCAAAACCGAACAGTAAAAACAAAAAAAACTTGTGTTTTTTGCATACTTGTTTGTTACTTTGGGTTAGTCATTTTGGGGGTCGAGAGTTTCAACACGTGTGAGGGGATGTGTGCGTACACTAAAATTTATATAGATCGTGAGAAAGTGAAGTAATTTCATCTTAGATCCCAAAGAGATTTTCAATGCTTTCTAAACGGCCTCAATCGGAGCTTGTTCTTATTCATGTTGTTACTCTTAACTACTTCCCTCTTCTAGATGATGCCTATAATCAATTTCGTCACCGTATCTTCTCTAATGTGACACCAACACCCTATCGTAGACATCCGTATCTGGGGCGTCTAGGACCTGGATAGCATCGGGATGAAATAGCCCATGCAAAACCGAACAGTAAAAACAAAAAAAACTTGTGTTTTTTGCATACTTGTTTGTTACTTTGGGTTAGTCGTTTTGGGGGTCGAGAGTTTCAACACGTGTGAGGGGATGTGTGCGTACACTAAAATTTATATAGATCGTGAGAAAGTGAAGTAATTTCATCTTAGATCCCAAAGAGATTTTCAATGCTTTCTAAACGGCCTCAATCGGAGCTTGTTCTTATTCATGTTGTTACTCTTAACTACTTCCCTCTTCTAGATGATGCCTATAATCAATTTCGTCACCGTATCTTCTCTAATGTGACACCAACACCCTATCGTAGACATCCGTATCAGGGGCGTCTAGGACCTGGATAGCATCGGGATGAAATAGCCCATGCAAAACCGAACAGTAAAAACAAAAAAAACTTGTGTTTTTTGCATACTTGTTTGTTACTTTGGGTTAGTCGTTTTGGGGGTCGAGAGTTTCAACACGTGTGAGGGGATGTGTGCGTACACTAAAATTTATATAGATCGTGAGAAAGTGAAGTAATTTCATCTTAGATCCCAAAGAGATTTTCAATGCTTTCTAAACGGCCTCAATCGGAGCTTGTTCTTATTCATGTTGTTACTCTTAACTACTTCCCTCTTCTAGATGATGCCTATAATCAATTTCGTCACCGTATCTTCTCTAATGTGACACCAACACCCTATCGTAGACATCCGTATCTGGGGCGTCTAGGACCTGGATAGCATCGGGATGAAATAGCCCATGCAAAACCGAACAGTAAAAACAAAAAAAACTTGTTTTTTTTGCATACTTGTTTGTTACTTTGGGTTAGTCATTTTGGGGGTCGAGAGTTTCAACACGTGTGAGGGGATGTGTGCGTACACTAAAATTTATATAGATCGTGAGAAAGTGAAGTAATTTCATCTTAGATCCCAAAGAGATTTTCAATGCTTTCTAAACGGCCTCAATCGGAGCTTGTTCTTATTCATGTTGTTACTCTTAACTACTTCCCTCTTCTAGATGATGCCTATAATCAATTTCGTCACCGTATCTTCTCTAATGTGACACCAACACCCTATCGTAGACATCCGTATAAGGGGCGTCTAGGACCTGGATAGCATCGGGATGAAATAGCCCATGCAAAACCGAACAGTAAAAACAAAAAAAACTTTTGCATACTTGTTTGTTACTTTGGGTTAGTCATTTTGGGGGTCGAGAGTTTCAACACGTGTGAGGGGATGTGTGCGTACACTAAAATTTATATAGATCGTGAGAAAGTGAAGTAATTTCATCTTAGATCCCAAAGAGATTTTCAATGCTTTCTAAACGGCCTCAATCGGAGCTTGTTCTTATTCATGTTGTTACTCTTAACTACTTCCCTCTTCTAGATGATGCCTATAATCAATTTCGTCACCGTATCTTCTCTAATGTGACACCAACACCCTATCGTAGACATCCGTATCTGGGCGTCTAGGACCTGGATAGCATCGGGATGAAATAGCCCATGCAAAACCGAACAGTAAAAACAAAAAAAACTTGTGTTTTTTGCATACTTGTTTGTTACTTTGGGTTAGTCGTTTTGGGGGTCGAGAGTTTCAACACGTGTGAGGGGATGTGTGCGTACATTAAAATTTATATAGATCGTGAGAAAGTGAAGTAATTTCATCTTAGATCCCAAAGAGATTTTCAATGCTTTCTAAACGGCCTCAATCGGAGCTTGTTCTTATTCATGTTGTTACTCTTAACTACTTCCCTCTTCTAGATGATGCCTATAATCAATTTCGTCACCGTATCTTCTCTAATGTGACACCAACACCCTATCGTAGACATCCGTATACGGGCGTCTAGGACCTGGATATCATCGGGATGAAATAGCCCATGCAAAACCGAACAGTAAAAACAAAAAAAACTTGTGTTTTTTGCATACTTGTTTGTTACTTTGGGTTAGTCGTTTTGGGGGTCGAGAGTTTCAACACGTGTGAGGGGATGTGTGCGTACACTAAAATTTATATAGATCGTGAGAAAGTGAAGTAATTTCATCTTAGATCCCAAAGAGATTTTCAATGCTTTCTAAACGGCCTCAATCGGAGCTTGTTCTTATTCATGTTGTTACTCTTAACTACTTCCCTCTTCTAGATGATGCCTATAATCAATTTCGTCACCGTATCTTCTCTAATGTGACACCAACACCCTATCGTAGACATCCGTAAAAGGGGCGTCTAGGACCTGGATAGCATCGTGATGAAATAGCCCTTGCAAAACCGACCAGTAAAAACAAAAAAAACTTGTGTTTTTTGCATACTTGTTTGTTACTTTGGGTTAGTCGTTTTGGGGGTCGAGAGTTTCAACACGTGTGAGGGGATGTGTGCGTACATTAAAATTTATATAGATCGTGAGAAAGTGAAGTAATTTCATCTTAGATCCCAAAGAGATTTTCAATGCTTTCTAAACGGCCTCAATCGGAGCTTGTTCTTATTCATGTTGTTACTCTTAACTACTTCCCTCTTCTAGATGATGCCTATAATCAATTTCGTCACCGTATCTTCTCTAATGTGACACCAACACCCTATCGTAGACATCCGTATACGGGGCGTCTAGGACCTGGATAACATCGGGATGAAATAGCCCATGCAAAACCGAACGGTAAAAACAAAAAAAACTTGTGTTTTTTGCATACTTGTTTGTTACTTTGGGTTAGTCGTTTTGGGGGTCGAGAGTTTCAACACGTGTGAGGGGATGTGTGCGTACACTAAAATTTATATAGATCGTGAGAAAGTGAAGTAATTTCATCTTAGATCCCAAAGAGATTTTCAATGCTTTCTAAACGGCCTCAATCGGAGCTTGTTCTTATTCATGTTGTTACTCTTAACTACTTCCCTCTTCTAGATGATGCCTATAATCAATTTCGTCACCGTATCTTCTCTAATGTGACACCAACACCCTATCGTAGACATCCGTATTAGGGGCGTCTAGGACCTGGATAGCATCGGGATGAAATAGCCCATGCAAAACCGAACAGTAAAAACAAAAAAAACTTGTGTGTTTTGCATACTTGTTTGTTACTTTGGGTTAGTCGTTTTGGGGGTCGAGAGTTTCAACACGTGTGAGGGGATGTGTGCGTACATTAAAATTTATATAGATCGTGAGAAAGTGAAGTAATTTCATCTTAGATCCCAAAGAGATTTTCAATGCTTTCTAAACGGCCTCAATCGGAGCTTGTTCTTATTCATGTTGTTACTCTTAACTACTTCCCTCTTCTAGATGATGCCTATAATCAATTTCGTCACCGTATCTTCTCTAATGTGACACCAACACCCTATCGTAGACATCCGTATCTGGGGCGTCTAGGACCTGGATAGCATCGGGCTGCAATAGCCCATGCAAACCCGAACACTAAAAACAAAAAAAAAACTTGTGTTTTTTGCATACTTGTTTGTTACTTTGGGTTAGTCGTTTTGGGGGTCGAGAGTTTCAACACGTGTGAGGGGATGTGTGCGTACACTAAAATTTATATAGATCGTGAGAAAGTGAAGTAATTTCATCTTAGATCCCAAAGAGATTTTCAATGCTTTCTAAACGGCCTCAATCGGAGCTTGTTCTTATTCATGTTGTTACTCTTAACTACTTCCCTCTTCTAGATGATGCCTATAATCAATTTCGTCACCGTATCTTCTCTAATGTGACACCAACACCCTATCGTAGACATCCGTATCCGGGCTGTCTAGGACCTGGATAGCATCGGGATGAAATAGCCCATGCAAAACCGAACAGTAAAAACAAAAAAAACTTGTGTTTTTTGCATACTTGTTTGTTACTTTGGGTTAGTCGTTTTGGGGGTCGAGAGTTTCAACACGTGTGAGGGGATGTGTGCGTACACTAAAATTTATATAGATCGTGAGAAAGTGAAGTAATTTCATCTTAGATCCCAAAGAGATTTTCAATGCTTTCTAAACGGCCTCAATCGGAGCTTGTTCTTATTCATGTTGTTACTCTTAACTACTTCCCTCTTCTAGATGATGCCTATAATCAATTTCGTCACCGTATCTTCTCTAATGTGACACCAACCCCCTATCGTGAACATCCGTATACGGGGCGTCTAGGACCTGGATAGCATCGGGATGAAATACCCATGCAAAACCGAACATTAAAAACAAAAAAAACTTGTGTTTTTTGCATACTTGTTTGTTACTTTGGGTTAGTCGTTTTGGGGGTCGAGAGTTTCAACACGTGTGAGGGGATGTGTGCGTACACTAAAATTTATATAGATCGTGAGAAAGTGAAGTAATTTCATCTTAGATCCCAAAGAGATTTTCAATGCTTTCTAAACGGCCTCAATCGGAGCTTGTTCTTATTCATGTTGTTACTCTTAACTACTTCCCTCTTCTAGATGATGCCTATAATCAATTTCGTCACCGTATCTTCTCTAATGTGACACCAACACCCTATCGTAGACATCCGTATCTGGGCGTCTAGGACCTGGTTATCATCGGGATGAAATAGCCCATGCAAAACCGAACTGTAAAAACAAAAAAAACTTGTGTTTTTTGCATACTTGTTTGTTACTTTGGGTTAGTCGTTTTGGGGGTCGAGAGTTTCAACACGTGTGAGGGGATGTGTGCGTACACTAAAATTTATATAGATCGTGAGAAAGTGAAGTAATTTCATCTTAGATCCCAAAGAGATTTTCAATGCTTTCTAAACGGCCTCAATCGGAGCTTGTTCTTATTCATGTTGTTACTCTTAACTACTTCCCTCTTCTAGATGATGCCTATAATCAATTTCGTCACCGTATCTTCTCTAATGTGACACCAACACCCTATCGTAGACATCCGTATCTGGGCGTCTAGGACCTGGATAACATCGGGATGAATTAGCCAATGCAAACCCGAACGGAAAAAACAAAAAAAACTTGTGTTTTTTGCATACTTGTTTGTTACTTTGGGTTAGTCGTTTTGGGGGTCGAGAGTTTCAACACGTGTGAGGGGATGTGTGCGTACATTAAAATTTATATAGATCGTGAGAAAGTGAAGTAATTTCATCTTAGATCCCAAAGAGATTTTCAATGCTTTCTAAACGGCCTCAATCGGAGCTTGTTCTTATTCATGTTGTTACTCTTAACTACTTCCCTCTTCTAGATGATGCCTATAATCAATTTCGTCACCGTATCTTCTCTAATGTGACACCAACACCCTATCGTAGACATCCGTATACGGGGCGTCTAGGACCTGGATAACATCGGGATGAAATAGCCCATGCAAAACCGAACAGTAAAAACAAAAAAAAACTTGTGTTTTTTGCATACTTGTTTGTTACTTTGGGTTAGTCGTTTTGGGGGTCGAGAGTTTCAACACGTGTGAGGGGATGTGTGCGTACATTAAAATTTATATAGATCGTGAGAAAGTGAAGTAATTTCATCTTAGATCCCAAAGAGATTTTCAATGCTTTCTAAACGGCCTCAATCGGAGCTTGTTCTTATTCATGTTGTTACTCTTAACTACTTCCCTCTTCTAGATGATGCCTATAATCAATTTCGTCACCGTATCTTCTCTAATGTGACACCAACACCCTATCGTAGACATCCGTATCTGGGCGTCTAGGACCTGGATAGCATCGGGATGAAATAGCCCATGCAAAACCGAACAGTAAAAACAAAAAAAACTTGTGTTTTTTGCATACTTGTTTGTTACTTTGGGTTAGTCGTTTTGGGGGTCGAGAGTTTCAACACGTGTGAGGGGATGTGTGCGTACACTAAAATTTATATAGATCGTGAGAAAGTGAAGTAATTTCATCTTAGATCCCAAAGAGATTTTCAATGCTTTCTAAACGGCCTCAATCGGAGCTTGTTCTTATTCATGTTGTTACTCTTAACTACTTCCCTCTTCTAGATGATGCCTATAATCAATTTCGTCACCGTATCTTCTCTAATGTGACACCAACACCCTATCGTAGACATCCGTATACGGGCGTCTAGGACCTGGATACTATCGGGATGAAATAGCCCATGCAAAACCGAACAGTAAAAACAAAAAAAACTTGTGTTTTTTGCATACTTGTTTGTTACTTTGGGTTAGTCGTTTTGGGGGTCGAGAGTTTCAACACGTGTGAGGGGATGTGTGCGTACACTAAAATTTATATAGATCGTGAGAAAGTGAAGTAATTTCATCTTAGATCCCAAAGAGATTTTCAATGCTTTCTAAACGGCCTCAATCGGAGCTTGTTCTTATTCATGTTGTTACTCTTAACTACTTCCCTCTTCTAGATGATGCCTATAATCAATTTCGTCACCGTATCTTCTCTAATGTGACACCAACACCCTATCGTAGACATCCGTATACGGGCGTCTAGGACCTGGATAACATCGGGATGAAATAGCCCATGCAAAACCGAACGGTAAAAACAAAAAAAAACTTGTGTTTTTTGCATACTTGTTTGTTACTTTGGGTTAGTCGTTTTGGGGGTCGAGAGTTTCAACACGTGTGAGGGGATGTGTGCGTACATTAAAATTTATATAGATCGTGAGAAAGTGAAGTAATTTCATCTTAGATCCCAAAGAGATTTTCAATGCTTTCTAAACGGCCTCAATCGGAGCTTGTTCTTATTCATGTTGTTACTCTTAACTACTTCCCTCTTCTAGATGATGCCTATAATCAATTTCGTCACCGTATCTTCTCTAATGTGACACCAACACCCTATCGTAGACATCCGTATACGGGCGTCTAGGACCTGGATAACATCGGGATGAAATAGCCTATGCAAAACCGAACGGTAAAAACAAAAAAAACTTGTGTTTTTTGCATACTTGTTTGTTACTTTGGGTTAGTCGTTTTGGGGGTCGAGAGTTTCAACACGTGTGAGGGGATGTGTGCGTACATTAAAATTTATATAGATCGTGAGAAAGTGAAGTAATTTCATCTTAGATCCCAAAGAGATTTTCAATGCTTTCTAAACGGCCTCAATCGGAGCTTGTTCTTATTCATGTTGTTACTCTTAACTACTTCCCTCTTCTAGATGATGCCTATAATCAATTTCGTCACCGTATCTTCTCTAATGTGACACCAACACCCTATCGTAGACATCCGTATACGGGCGTCTAGGACCTGGATAGCATCGGTATTAAATAGCCCATGCAAAATCGAACTGTAAAAACAAAAAAAACTTGTGTTTTTTGCATACTTGTTTGTTACTTTGGGTTAGTCGTTTTGGGGGTCGAGAGTTTCAACACGTGTGAGGGGATGTGTGCGTACACTAAAATTTATATAGATCGTGAGAAAGTGAAGTAATTTCATCTTAGATCCCAAAGAGATTTTCAATGCTTTCTAAACGGCCTCAATCGGAGCTTGTTCTTATTCATGTTGTTACTCTTAACTACTTCCCTCTTCTAGATGATGCCTATAATCAATTTCGTCACCGTATCTTCTCTAATGTGACACCAACACCCTATCGTAGACATCCGTATCTGGGGCGTCTAGGACCTGGATAGCATCGGGATGAAATAGCCCATGCAAAACCGAGCAGTAAAAACAAAAAAAAAACTTGTGTTTTTTGCATACTTGTTTGTTACTTTGGGTTAGTCGTTTTGGGGGTCGAGAGTTTCAACACGTGTGAGGGGATGTGTGCGTACATTAAAATTTATATAGATCGTGAGAAAGTGAAGTAATTTCATCTTAGATCCCAAAGAGATTTTCAATGCTTTCTAAACGGCCTCAATCGGAGCTTGTTCTTATTCATGTTGTTACTCTTAACTACTTCCCTCTTCTAGATGATGCCTATAATCAATTTCGTCACCGTATCTTCTCTAATGTGACACCAACACCCTATCGTAGACATCCGTATACGGCGCGACTAGGACCTGTATAACATCGGGATGAAATAGCCCATGCAATACCGAACGGTAAAAACAAAAAAAAACTTGTGTTTTTTGCATACTTGTTTGTTACTTTGGGTTAGTCGTTTTGGGGGTCGAGAGTTTCAACACGTGTGAGGGGATGTGTGCGTACATTAAAATTTATATAGATCGTGAGAAAGTGAAGTAATTTCATCTTAGATCCCAAAGAGATTTTCAATGCTTTCTAAACGGCCTCAATCGGAGCTTGTTCTTATTCATGTTGTTACTCTTAACTACTTCCCTCTTCTAGATGATGCCTATAATCAATTTCGTCACCGTATCTTCTCTAATGTGACACCAACACCCTATCGTAGACATCCGTATACGGGCGTCTAGGACCTGGATAACATCGGGATGAAATAGCCCATGCAAAACCGAACGGTAAAAACAAAAAAAACTTGTGTTTTTTGCATACTTGTTTGTTACTTTGGGTTAGTCGTTTTGGGGGTCGAGAGTTTCAACACGTGTGAGGGGATGTGTGCGTACATTAAAATTTATATAGATCGTGAGAAAGTGAAGTAATTTCATCTTAGATCCCAAAGAGATTTTCAATGCTTTCTAAACGGCCTCAATCGGAGCTTGTTCTTATTCATGTTGTTACTCTTAACTACTTCCCTCTTCTAGATGATGCCTATAATCAATTTCGTCACCGTATCTTCTCTAATGTGACACCAACACCCTATCGTAGACATCCGTATCTGGGGCGTCTAGGACCTGGATAGCATCGGGATGAAATAGCCCATGCAAAACCGAACGGTAAAAACAAAAAAAACTTGTGTTTTTTGCATACTTGTTTGTTACTTTGGGTTAGTCGTTTTGGGGGTCGAGAGTTTCAACACGTGTGAGGGGATGTGTGCGTACACTAAAATTTATATAGATCGTGAGAAAGTGAAGTAATTTCATCTTAGATCCCAAAGAGATTTTCAATGCTTTCTAAACGGCCTCAATCGGAGCTTGTTCTTATTCATGTTGTTACTCTTAACTACTTCCCTCTTCTAGATGATGCCTATAATCAATTTCGTCACCGTATCTTCTCTAATGTGACACCAACACCCTATCGTAGACATCCGTATCTGGGCGTCTAGGACCTGGATAACATCGGGATGAAATAGCCCATGCAAAACCGAACGGTAAAAACAAAAAAAACTTGTGTTTTTTGCATACTTGTTTGTTACTTTGGGTTAGTCGTTTTGGGGGTCGAGAGTTTCAACACGTGTGAGGGGATGTGTGCGTACACTAAAATTTATATAGATCGTGAGAAAGTGAAGTAATTTCATCTTAGATCCCAAAGAGATTTTCAATGCTTTCTAAACGGCCTCAATCGGAGCTTGTTCTTATTCATGTTGTTACTCTTAACTACTTCCCTCTTCTAGATGATGCCTATAATCAATTTCGTCACCGTATCTTCTCTAATGTGACACCAACACCCTATCGTGAACATCCGTATCGGGGCGTCTAGGAACTGGATATCATCGGGATGAAATAGCCCATGCAAAACCGAACAGTAAAAACAAAAAAAAAACTTGTGTTTTTTGCATACTTGTTTGTTACTTTGGGTTAGTCGTTTTGGGGGTCGAGAGTTTCAACACGTGTGAGGGGATGTGTGCGTACACTAAAATTTATATAGATCGTGAGAAAGTGAAGTAATTTCATCTTAGATCCCAAAGAGATTTTCAATGCTTTCTAAACGGCCTCAATCGGAGCTTGTTCTTATTCATGTTGTTACTCTTAACTACTTCCCTCTTCTAGATGATGCCTATAATCAATTTCGTCACCGTATCTTCTCTAATGTGACACCAACACCCTATCGTAGACATCCGTATCGGGGCGTCTAGGACCTGGATAACATCGGGATGAAATAGCCCATGCAAAACCGAACGGTAAAAACAAAAAAAAAACTTGTGTTTTTTGCATACTTGTTTGTTACTTTGGGTTAGTCGTTTTGGGGGTCGAGAGTTTCAACACGTGTGAGGGGATGTGTGCGTACACTAAAATTTATATAGATCGTGAGAAAGTGAAGTAATTTCATCTTAGATCCCAAAGAGATTTTCAATGCTTTCTAAACGGCCTCAATCGGAGCTTGTTCTTATTCATGTTGTTACTCTTAACTACTTCCCTCTTCTAGATGATGCCTATAATCAATTTCGTCACCGTATCTTCTCTAATGTGACACCAACACCCTATCGTAGACATCCGTATACGGGCGTCTAGGACCTGGATAGCATCGGGATGAAATAGCCCATGCAAAACCGAACAGTAAAAACAAAAAAAACTTGTGTTTTTTGCATACTTGTTTGTTACTTTGGGTTAGTCGTTTTGGGGGTCGAGAGTTTCAACACGTGTGAGGGGATGTGTGCGTACACTAAAATTTATATAGATCGTGAGAAAGTGAAGTAATTTCATCTTAGATCCCAAAGAGATTTTCAATGCTTTCTAAACGGCCTCAATCGGAGCTTGTTCTTATTCATGTTGTTACTCTTAACTACTTCCCTCTTCTAGATGATGCCTATAATCAATTTCGTCACCGTATCTTCTCTAATGTGACACCAACACCCTATCGTAGACATCCGTATACGGGCGTCTAGGACCTGGATAACATCGGCATGAAATAGCCCATGCAAAACCGACCAGTAAAAACAAAAAAAACTTGTGTTTTTTGCATACTTGTTTGTTACTTTGGGTTAGTCGTTTTGGGGGTCGAGAGTTTCAACACGTGTGAGGGGATGTGTGCGTACACTAAAATTTATATAGATCGTGAGAAAGTGAAGTAATTTCATCTTAGATCCCAAAGAGATTTTCAATGCTTTCTAAACGGCCTCAATCGGAGCTTGTTCTTATTCATGTTGTTACTCTTAACTACTTCCCTCTTCTAGATGATGCCTATAATCAATTTCGTCACCGTATCTTCTCTAATGTGACACCAACACCCTATCGTAGACATCCGTATCAGGGCGTCTAGGACCTGGATAACATCGGGATGAAATAGCCCATGCAAAACCGAACGGTAAAAACAAAAAAAACTTGTGTTTTTTGCATACTTGTTTGTTACTTTGGGTTAGTCGTTTTGGGGGTCGAGAGTTTCAACACGTGTGAGGGGATGTGTGCGTACACTAAAATTTATATAGATCGTGAGAAAGTGAAGTAATTTCATCTTAGATCCCAAAGAGATTTTCAATGCTTTCTAAACGGCCTCAATCGGAGCTTGTTCTTATTCATGTTGTTACTCTTAACTACTTCCCTCTTCTAGATGATGCCTATAATCAATTTCGTCACCGTATCTTCTCTAATGTGACACCAACACCCTATCGTAGACATCCGTATCGGGGCGTCTAGGACCTGGATAACATCGGGATGAAATAGCCCATGAAAAACCGATACGTAAAAACAAAAAAAACTTGTGTTTTTTGCATACTTGTTTGTTACTTTGGGTTAGTCGTTTTGGGGGTCGAGAGTTTCAACACGTGTGAGGGGATGTGTGCGTACATTAAAATTTATATAGATCGTGAGAAAGTGAAGTAATTTCATCTTAGATCCCAAAGAGATTTTCAATGCTTTCTAAACGGCCTCAATCGGAGCTTGTTCTTATTCATGTTGTTACTCTTAACTACTTCCCTCTTCTAGATGATGCCTATAATCAATTTCGTCACCGTATCTTCTCTAATGTGACACCAACACCCTATCGTGAACATCCGTATCAGGGCGTCTAGGACCTGGATAACATCGGGATGAAATAGCCCATGCAAAACCGAACAGTAAAAACAAAAAAAAACTTGTGTTTTTTGCATACTTGTTTGTTACTTTGGGTTAGTCGTTTTGGGGGTCGAGAGTTTCAACACGTGTGAGGGGATGTGTGCGTACATTAAAATTTATATAGATCGTGAGAAAGTGAAGTAATTTCATCTTAGATCCCAAAGAGATTTTCAATGCTTTCTAAACGGCCTCAATCGGAGCTTGTTCTTATTCATGTTGTTACTCTTAACTACTTCCCTCTTCTAGATGATGCCTATAATCAATTTCGTCACCGTATCTTCTCTAATGTGACACCAACACCCTATCGTAGACATCCGTATACGGGCGTCTAGGACCTGGATAACATCGGGATGAAATAGCCCATGCAAAACCGAACAGTAAAAACAAAAAAAACTTGTGTTTTTTGCATACTTGTTTGTTACTTTGGGTTAGTCGTTTTGGGGTCGAGAGTTTCAACACGTGTGAGGGGATGTGTGCGTACACTAAAATTTATATAGATCGTGAGAAAGTGAAGTAATTTCATCTTAGATCCCAAAGAGATTTTCAATGCTTTCTAAACGGCCTCAATCGGAGCTTGTTCTTATTCATGTTGTTACTCTTAACTACTTCCCTCTTCTAGATGATGCCTATAATCAATTTCGTCACCGTATCTTCTCTAATGTGACACCAACACCCTATCGTAGACATCCGTATACGGGGCGTCTAGGACCTGGATAACATCGGGATGAAATAGCCCATGCAAAACCGAACGGTAAAAACAAAAAAAAAACTTGTGTTTTTTGCATACTTGTTTGTTACTTTGGGTTAGTCGTTTTGGGGGTCGAGAGTTTCAACACGTGTGAGGGGATGTGTGCGTACATTAAAATTTATATAGATCGTGAGAAAGTGAAGTAATTTCATCTTAGATCCCAAAGAGATTTTCAATGCTTTCTAAACGGCCTCAATCGGAGCTTGTTCTTATTCATGTTGTTACTCTTAACTACTTCCCTCTTCTAGATGATGCCTATAATCAATTTCGTCACCGTATCTTCTCTAATGTGACACCAACACCCTATCGTAGACATCCGTATACGGGGCGTCTAGGACCTGGATAACATCGGGATGAAATAGCCCATGCAAAACCGAACAGTAAAAACAAAAAAACTTGTGTTTTTTGCATACTTGTTTGTTACTTTGGGTTAGTCGTTTTGGGGGTCGAGAGTTTCAACACGTGTGAGGGGATGTGTGCGTACATTAAAATTTATATAGATCGTGAGAAAGTGAAGTAATTTCATCTTAGATCCCAAAGAGATTTTCAATGCTTTCTAAACGGCCTCAATCGGAGCTTGTTCTTATTCATGTTGTTACTCTTAACTACTTCCCTCTTCTAGATGATGCCTATAATCAATTTCGTCACCGTATCTTCTCTAATGTGACACCAACACCCTATCGTAGACATCCGTATCGGGGGCGTCTAGGACCTGGATAGCATCGGGATGAAATAGCCCATGCAAAACCGAACGGTAAAAACAAAAAAAACTTGTGTTTTTTGCATACTTGTTTGTTACTTTGGGTTAGTCGTTTTGGGGGTCGAGAGTTTCAACACGTGTGAGGGGATGTGTGCGTACACTAAAATTTATATAGATCGTGAGAAAGTGAAGTAATTTCATCTTAGATCCCAAAGAGATTTTCAATGCTTTCTAAACGGCCTCAATCGGAGCTTGTTCTTATTCATGTTGTTACTCTTAACTACTTCCCTCTTCTAGATGATGCCTATAATCAATTTCGTCACCGTATCTTCTCTAATGTGACACCAACACCCTATCGTAGACATCCGTATACGGGGCGTCTAGGACCTGGATAGCATCGGGATGAAATAGCCCATGCAAAACCGAACGGTAAAAACAAAAAAAAACTTGTGTTTTTTGCATACTTGTTTGTTACTTTGGGTTAGTCGTTTTGGGGGTCGAGAGTTTCAACACGTGTGAGGGGATGTGTGCGTACATTAAAATTTATATAGATCGTGAGAAAGTGAAGTAATTTCATCTTAGATCCCAAAGAGATTTTCAATGCTTTCTAAACGGCCTCAATCGGAGCTTGTTCTTATTCATGTTGTTACTCTTAACTACTTCCCTCTTCTAGATGATGCCTATAATCAATTTCGTCACCGTATCTTCTCTAATGTGACACCAACACCCTATCGTAGACATCCGTATCGGGGCGTCTAGGACCTGGATAACATCGGGATGAAATAGCCCATGCAAAACCGAACGGTAAAAACAAAAAAAACTTGTGTTTTTTGCATACTTGTTTGTTACTTTGGGTTAGTCGTTTTGGGGGTCGAGAGTTTCAACACGTGTGAGGGGATGTGTGCGTACACTAAAATTTATATAGATCGTGAGAAAGTGAAGTAATTTCATCTTAGATCCCAAAGAGATTTTCAATGCTTTCTAAACGGCCTCAATCGGAGCTTGTTCTTATTCATGTTGTTACTCTTAACTACTTCCCTCTTCTAGATGATGCCTATAATCAATTTCGTCACCGTATCTTCTCTAATGTGACACCAACACCCTATCGTAGACATCCGTATCAGGGCGTCTAGGACCTGGATAACATCGGGATGAAATAGCCCATGCAAAACCGAGCAGTAAAAACAAAAAAAACTTGTGTTTTTTGCATACTTGTTTGTTACTTTGGGTTAGTCGTTTTGGGGGTCGAGAGTTTCAACACGTGTGAGGGGATGTGTGCGTACACTAAAATTTATATAGATCGTGAGAAAGTGAAGTAATTTCATCTTAGATCCCAAAGAGATTTTCAATGCTTTCTAAACGGCCTCAATCGGAGCTTGTTCTTATTCATGTTGTTACTCTTAACTACTTCCCTCTTCTAGATGATGCCTATAATCAATTTCGTCACCGTATCTTCTCTAATGTGACACCAACACCCTATCGTAGACATCCGTATACGGGGCGTCTAGGACCTGGATAACATCGGGATGAAATAGCCCATGCAAAACCGAACTGTAAAAACAAAAAAAAAACTTGTGTTTTTTGCATACTTGTTTGTTACTTTGGGTTAGTCGTTTTGGGGGTCGAGAGTTTCAACACGTGTGAGGGGATGTGTGCGTACACTAAAATTTATATAGATCGTGAGAAAGTGAAGTAATTTCATCTTAGATCCCAAAGAGATTTTCAATGCTTTCTAAACGGCCTCAATCGGAGCTTGTTCTTATTCATGTTGTTACTCTTAACTACTTCCCTCTTCTAGATGATGCCTATAATCAATTTCGTCACCGTATCTTCTCTAATGTGACACCAACACCCTATCGTAGACATCCGTATCAGGGGCGTCTAGGATCTGGATAGCATCGGGATGAAATAGCCCATGCAAAACCGAACTGTAAAAACAAAAAAAAACTTGTGTTTTTTGCATACTTGTTTGTTACTTTGGGTTAGTCGTTTTGGGGGTCGAGAGTTTCAACACGTGTGAGGGGATGTGTGCGTACATTAAAATTTATATAGATCGTGAGAAAGTGAAGTAATTTCATCTTAGATCCCAAAGAGATTTTCAATGCTTTCTAAACGGCCTCAATCGGAGCTTGTTCTTATTCATGTTGTTACTCTTAACTACTTCCCTCTTCTAGATGATGCCTATAATCAATTTCGTCACCGTATCTTCTCTAATGTGACACCAACACCCTATCGTAGACATCCGTATACGGGCGTCTAGGACCTGGATAGCATCGGGATGAAATAGCCCATGCAAAACCGAACAGTAAAAACAAAAAAAACTTGTGTTTTTTGCATACTTGTTTGTTACTTTGGGTTAGTCGTTTTGGGGGTCGAGAGTTTCAACACGTGTGAGGGGATGTGTGCGTACATTAAAATTTATATAGATCGTGAGAAAGTGAAGTAATTTCATCTTAGATCCCAAAGAGATTTTCAATGCTTTCTAAACGGCCTCAATCGGAGCTTGTTCTTATTCATGTTGTTACTCTTAACTACTTCCCTCTTCTAGATGATGCCTATAATCAATTTCGTCACCGTATCTTCTCTAATGTGACACCAACACCCTATCGTGAACATCCGTATCGGGGCGTCTAGGACCTGGATAGCATCGGGATGAAATAGCCCATGCAAAACCGAACAGTAAAAACAAAAAAAACTTGTGTTTTTTGCATACTTGTTTGTTACTTTGGGTTAGTCGTTTTGGGGGTCGAGAGTTTCAACACGTGTGAGGGGATGTGTGCGTACATTAAAATTTATATAGATCGTGAGAAAGTGAAGTAATTTCATCTTAGATCCCAAAGAGATTTTCAATGCTTTCTAAACGGCCTCAATCGGAGCTTGTTCTTATTCATGTTGTTACTCTTAACTACTTCCCTCTTCTAGATGATGCCTATAATCAATTTCGTCACCGTATCTTCTCTAATGTGACACCAACACCCTATCGTGAACATCCGTATAGGGCGTCTAGGACCTGGATAACATCGGGATGAAATAGCCCATGCAAAACCGAACAGTAAAAACAAAAAAAACTTGTGTTTTTTGCATACTTGTTTGTTACTTTGGGTTAGTCGTTTTGGGGGTCGAGAGTTTCAACACGTGTGAGGGGATGTGTGCGTACACTAAAATTTATATAGATCGTGAGAAAGTGAAGTAATTTCATCTTAGATCCCAAAGAGATTTTCAATGCTTTCTAAACGGCCTCAATCGGAGCTTGTTCTTATTCATGTTGTTACTCTTAACTACTTCCCTCTTCTAGATGATGCCTATAATCAATTTCGTCACCGTATCTTCTCTAATGTGACACCAACACCCTATCGTAGACATCCGTATAAGGGGCGTCTAGGACCTGGATAGCATCGGGATGAAATAGCCCATGCAAAACCGAACAGTAAAAACAAAAAAAAACTTGTGTTTTTTGCATACTTGTTTGTTACTTTGGGTTAGTCGTTTTGGGGTCGAGAGTTTCAACACGTGTGAGGGGATGTGTGCGTACATTAAAATTTATATAGATCGTGAGAAAGTGAAGTAATTTCATCTTAGATCCCAAAGAGATTTTCAATGCTTTCTAAACGGCCTCAATCGGAGCTTGTTCTTATTCATGTTGTTACTCTTAACTACTTCCCTCTTCTAGATGATGCCTATAATCAATTTCGTCACCGTATCTTCTCTAATGTGACACCAACACCCTATCGTAGACATCCGTATCTGGGCGTCTAGGACCTGGATAACATCGGGATGAAATAGCCCATGCAAAACTGAACGGTAAAAACAAAAAAAAAACTTGTGTTTTTTGCATACTTGTTTGTTACTTTGGGTTAGTCGTTTTGGGGGTCGAGAGTTTCAACACGTGTGAGGGGATGTGTGCGTACACTAAAATTTATATAGATCGTGAGAAAGTGAAGTAATTTCATCTTAGATCCCAAAGAGATTTTCAATGCTTTCTAAACGGCCTCAATCGGAGCTTGTTCTTATTCATGTTGTTACTCTTAACTACTTCCCTCTTCTAGATGATGCCTATAATCAATTTCGTCACCGTATCTTCTCTAATGTGACACCAACACCCTATCGTAGACATCCGTATCTGGGGCGTCTAGGACCTGGATAGCATCGGGATGAAATAGCCCATGCAAAACCGAACAGTAAAAACAAAAAAAACTTGTGTTTTTTGCATACTTGTTTGTTACTTTGGGTTAGTCGTTTTGGGGGTCGAGAGTTTCAACACGTGTGAGGGGATGTGTGCGTACACTAAAATTTATATAGATCGTGAGAAAGTGAAGTAATTTCATCTTAGATCCCAAAGAGATTTTCAATGCTTTCTAAACGGCCTCAATCGGAGCTTGTTCTTATTCATGTTGTTACTCTTAACTACTTCCCTCTTCTAGATGATGCCTATAATCAATTTCGTCACCGTATCTTCTCTAATGTGACACCAACACCCTATCGTAGACATCCGTATCTGGGGCGTCTAGGACCTGGATAGCATCGGGATGAAATAGCCCATGCAAAACCGAACAGTAAAAACAAAAAAAAACTTGTGTTTTTTGCATACTTGTTTGTTACTTTGGGTTAGTCGTTTTGGGGGTCGAGAGTTTCAACACGTGTGAGGGGATGTGTGCGTACATTAAAATTTATATAGATCGTGAGAAAGTGAAGTAATTTCATCTTAGATCCCAAAGAGATTTTCAATGCTTTCTAAACGGCCTCAATCGGAGCTTGTTCTTATTCATGTTGTTACTCTTAACTACTTCCCTCTTCTAGATGATGCCTATAATCAATTTCGTCACCGTATCTTCTCTAATGTGACACCAACACCCTATCGTAGACATCCGTATCTGGGGCGTCTAGGACCTAGATAGAATCGGGATGAAATAGCCCATGCAAAACCGAACAGTAAAAACAAAAAAAACTTGTGTTTTTTGCATACTTGTTTGTTACTTTGGGTTAGTCGTTTTGGGGGTCGAGAGTTTCAACACGTGTGAGGGGATGTGTGCGTACACTAAAATTTATATAGATCGTGAGAAAGTGAAGTAATTTCATCTTAGATCCCAAAGAGATTTTCAATGCTTTCTAAACGGCCTCAATCGGAGCTTGTTCTTATTCATGTTGTTACTCTTAACTACTTCCCTCTTCTAGATGATGCCTATAATCAATTTCGTCACCGTATCTTCTCTAATGTGACACCAACACCCTATCGTAGACATCCGTATCTGGGGCGTCTAGGACCTGGATAACATCGGGATGAAATAGCCCATGCAAAACCGAACAGTAAAAACAAAAAAAAAACTTGTGTTTTTTGCATACTTGTTTGTTACTTTGGGTTAGTCGTTTTGGGGGTCGAGAGTTTCAACACGTGTGAGGGGATGTGTGCGTACACTAAAATTTATATAGATCGTGAGAAAGTGAAGTAATTTCATCTTAGATCCCAAAGAGATTTTCAATGCTTTCTAAACGGCCTCAATCGGAGCTTGTTCTTATTCATGTTGTTACTCTTAACTACTTCCCTCTTCTAGATGATGCCTATAATCAATTTCGTCACCGTATCTTCTCTAATGTGACACCAACACCCTATCGTAGACATCCGTATCTCGGGCGTCTAGGACCTGGATACCATCGGGAGGAAATAGCCCATGCAAAACCGAACCGTAAAAACAAAAAAAAAACTTGTGTTTTTTGCATACTTGTTTGTTACTTTGGGTTAGTCGTTTTGGGGGTCGAGAGTTTCAACACGTGTGAGGGGATGTGTGCGTACACTAAAATTTATATAGATCGTGAGAAAGTGAAGTAATTTCATCTTAGATCCCAAAGAGATTTTCAATGCTTTCTAAACGGCCTCAATCGGAGCTTGTTCTTATTCATGTTGTTACTCTTAACTACTTCCCTCTTCTAGATGATGCCTATAATCAATTTCGTCACCGTATCTTCTCTAATGTGACACCAACACCCTATCGTAGACATCCGTATCTGGGCGTCTAGGACCTGGATAGCATCGGGATGAAATAGCCCATGCAAAACCGAACAGTAAAAACAAAAAAAAAACTTGTGTTTTTTGCATACTTGTTTGTTACTTTGGGTTAGTCGTTTTGGGGGTCGAGAGTTTCAACACGTGTGAGGGGATGTGTGCGTACACTAAAATTTATATAGATCGTGAGAAAGTGAAGTAATTTCATCTTAGATCCCAAAGAGATTTTCAATGCTTTCTAAACGGCCTCAATCGGAGCTTGTTCTTATTCATGTTGTTACTCTTAACTACTTCCCTCTTCTAGATGATGCCTATAATCAATTTCGTCACCGTATCTTCTCTAATGTGACACCAACACCCTATCGTAGACATCCGTATATGGGGCGTCTAGGACCTGGATAGCATCGGGATGAAATAGCCCATGCAAAACCGAACAGTAAAAACAAAAAAAACTTGTGTTTTTTGCATACTTGTTTGTTACTTTGGGTTAGTCGTTTTGGGGGTCGAGAGTTTCAACACGTGTGAGGGGATGTGTGCGTACACTAAAATTTATATAGATCGTGAGAAAGTGAAGTAATTTCATCTTAGATCCCAAAGAGATTTTCAATGCTTTCTAAACGGCCTCAATCGGAGCTTGTTCTTATTCATGTTGTTACTCTTAACTACTTCCCTCTTCTAGATGATGCCTATAATCAATTTCGTCACCGTATCTTCTCTAATGTGACACCAACACCCTATCGTAGACATCCGTATCAGGGCGTCTAGGACCTGGATAACATCGGGATGAAATAGCCCATGCAAAACCGAACAGTAAAAACAAAAAATCTTGTGTTTTTTGCATACTTGTTTGTTACTTTGGGTTAGTCGTTTTGGGGTCGAGAGTTTCAACACGTGTGAGGGGATGTGTGCGTACACTAAAATTTATATAGATCGTGAGAAAGTGAAGTAATTTCATCTTAGATCCCAAAGAGATTTTCAATGCTTTCTAAACGGCCTCAATCGGAGCTTGTTCTTATTCATGTTGTTACTCTTAACTACTTCCCTCTTCTAGATGATGCCTATAATCAATTTCGTCACCGTATCTTCTCTAATGTGACACCAACACCCTATCGTAGACATCCGTATCTGGGCGTCTAGGACCTGGATAGCATCGGGATGCAATAGCCCATGCAAAACCGAACAGTAAAAACAAAAAAAAAACTTGTGTTTTTTGCATACTTGTTTGTTACTTTGGGTTAGTCGTTTTGGGGGTCGAGAGTTTCAACACGTGTGAGGGGATGTGTGCGTACATTAAAATTTATATAGATCGTGAGAAAGTGAAGTAATTTCATCTTAGATCCCAAAGAGATTTTCAATGCTTTCTAAACGGCCTCAATCGGAGCTTGTTCTTATTCATGTTGTTACTCTTAACTACTTCCCTCTTCTAGATGATGCCTATAATCAATTTCGTCACCGTATCTTCTCTAATGTGACACCAACACCCTATCGTAGACATCCGTATACGGGCGTCTAGGACCTGGATAGCATCGGGATGAAATAGCCCATGCAAAACCGAACGGTAAAAACAAAAAAACTTGTGTTTTTTGCATACTTGTTTGTTACTTTGGGTTAGTCGTTTTGGGGGTCGAGAGTTTCAACACGTGTGAGGGGATGTGTGCGTACATTAAAATTTATATAGATCGTGAGAAAGTGAAGTAATTTCATCTTAGATCCCAAAGAGATTTTCAATGCTTTCTAAACGGCCTCAATCGGAGCTTGTTCTTATTCATGTTGTTACTCTTAACTACTTCCCTCTTCTAGATGATGCCTATAATCAATTTCGTCACCGTATCTTCTCTAATGTGACACCAACACCCTATCGTAGACATCCGTATCTGGGGCGTCTAGGACCTGGATAGCATCGGGATGAAATAGCCCATGCAAAACCGAACGGTAAAAACAAAAAAAACTTGTGTTTTTTGCATACTTGTTTGTTACTTTGGGTTAGTCGTTTTGGGGGTCGAGAGTTTCAACACGTGTGAGGGGATGTGTGCGTACACTAAAATTTATATAGATCGTGAGAAAGTGAAGTAATTTCATCTTAGATCCCAAAGAGATTTTCAATGCTTTCTAAACGGCCTCAATCGGAGCTTGTTCTTATTCATGTTGTTACTCTTAACTACTTCCCTCTTCTAGATGATGCCTATAATCAATTTCGTCACCGTATCTTCTCTAATGTGACACCAACACCCTATCGTAGACATCCGTATACGGGCGTCTAGGACCTGGATAGCATCGGGATGAAATAGCCCATGCAAAACCGAACAGTAAAAACAAAAAAAACTTGTGTTTTTTGCATACTTGTTTGTTACTTTGGGTTAGTCGTTTTGGGGGTCGAGAGTTTCAACACGTGTGAGGGGATGTGTGCGTACACTAAAATTTATATAGATCGTGAGAAAGTGAAGTAATTTCATCTTAGATCCCAAAGAGATTTTCAATGCTTTCTAAACGGCCTCAATCGGAGCTTGTTCTTATTCATGTTGTTACTCTTAACTACTTCCCTCTTCTAGATGATGCCTATAATCAATTTCGTCACCGTATCTTCTCTAATGTGACACCAACACCCTATCGTAGACATCCGTATCAGGGACGTCTAGGACCTGGATAGCATCGGGATGAAATAGCCCATGCAAAACCGAACAGTAAAAACAAAAAAAAAACTTGTGTTTTTTGCATACTTGTTTGTTACTTTGGGTTAGTCGTTTTGGGGGTCGAGAGTTTCAACACGTGTGAGGGGATGTGTGCGTACACTAAAATTTATATAGATCGTGAGAAAGTGAAGTAATTTCATCTTAGATCCCAAAGAGATTTTCAATGCTTTCTAAACGGCCTCAATCGGAGCTTGTTCTTATTCATGTTGTTACTCTTAACTACTTCCCTCTTCTAGATGATGCCTATAATCAATTTCGTCACCGTATCTTCTCTAATGTGACACCAACACCCTATCGTAGACATCCGTATCTGGGGCGTCTAGGACCTGGATAGCATCGGGATGAAATAGCCCATGCAAAACCGAACAGTAAAAACAAAAAAAAAACTTGTGTTTTTTGCATACTTGTTTGTTACTTTGGGTTAGTCGTTTTGGGGTCGAGAGTTTCAACACGTGTGAGGGGATGTGTGCGTACACTAAAATTTATATAGATCGTGAGAAAGTGAAGTAATTTCATCTTAGATCCCAAAGAGATTTTCAATGCTTTCTAAACGGCCTCAATCGGAGCTTGTTCTTATTCATGTTGTTACTCTTAACTACTTCCCTCTTCTAGATGATGCCTATAATCAATTTCGTCACCGTATCTTCTCTAATGTGACACCAACACCCTATCGTAGACATCCGTATCTGGGGCGTCTAGGACCTGGATAACATCGGGATGAAATAGCCCATGCAAAACCGAACAGTAAAAACAAAAAAAACTTGTGTTTTTTGCATACTTGTTTGTTACTTTGGGTTAGTCGTTTTGGGGGTCGAGAGTTTCAACACGTGTGAGGGGATGTGTGCGTACACTAAAATTTATATAGATCGTGAGAAAGTGAAGTAATTTCATCTTAGATCCCAAAGAGATTTTCAATGCTTTCTAAACGGCCTCAATCGGAGCTTGTTCTTATTCATGTTGTTACTCTTAACTACTTCCCTCTTCTAGATGATGCCTATAATCAATTTCGTCACCGTATCTTCTCTAATGTGACACCAACACCCTATCGTAGACATCCGTATCTGGGCGTCTAGGACCTGGATAACATCGGGATGAAATAGCCCATGAAAAACCGAACAGTAAAAACAAAAAAACTTGTGTTTTTTGCATACTTGTTTGTTACTTTGGGTTAGTCGTTTTGGGGGTCGAGAGTTTCAACACGTGTGAGGGGATGTGTGCGTACACTAAAATTTATATAGATCGTGAGAAAGTGAAGTAATTTCATCTTAGATCCCAAAGAGATTTTCAATGCTTTCTAAACGGCCTCAATCGGAGCTTGTTCTTATTCATGTTGTTACTCTTAACTACTTCCCTCTTCTAGATGATGCCTATAATCAATTTCGTCACCGTATCTTCTCTAATGTGACACCAACACCCTATCGTAGACATCCGTATCTGGGGCGTCTAGGACCTGGATAACATCGGGATGAAATAGCCCATGCAAAACCGAACGGTAAAAACAAAAAAAACTTGTGTTTTTTGCATACTTGTTTGTTACTTTGGGTTAGTCGTTTTGGGGGTCGAGAGTTTCAACACGTGTGAGGGGATGTGTGCGTACACTAAAATTTATATAGATCGTGAGAAAGTGAAGTAATTTCATCTTAGATCCCAAAGAGATTTTCAATGCTTTCTAAACGGCCTCAATCGGAGCTTGTTCTTATTCATGTTGTTACTCTTAACTACTTCCCTCTTCTAGATGATGCCTATAATCAATTTCGTCACCGTATCTTCTCTAATGTGACACCAACACCCTATCGTAGACATCCGTATACGGGCGTCTAGGACCTGGATAGCATCGGGATGAAATAGCCCATGCAAAACCGAACGGTAAAACCAAAAACACTTGTGTTTTTTGCATACTTGTTTGTTACTTTGGGTTAGTCGTTTTGGGGGTCGAGAGTTTCAACACGTGTGAGGGGATGTGTGCGTACACTAAAATTTATATAGATCGTGAGAAAGTGAAGTAATTTCATCTTAGATCCCAAAGAGATTTTCAATGCTTTCTAAACGGCCTCAATCGGAGCTTGTTCTTATTCATGTTGTTACTCTTAACTACTTCCCTCTTCTAGATGATGCCTATAATCAATTTCGTCACCGTATCTTCTCTAATGTGACACCAACACCCTATCGTAGACATCCGTATACGGGCGTCTAGGACCTGGATAGCATCGGGATGAAATAGCCCATGCAAAACCGAGCAGTAAAAACAAAAAAAACTTGTGTTTTTTGCATACTTGTTTGTTACTTTGGGTTAGTCGTTTTGGGGGTCGAGAGTTTCAACACGTGTGAGGGGATGTGTGCGTACACTAAAATTTATATAGATCGTGAGAAAGTGAAGTAATTTCATCTTAGATCCCAAAGAGATTTTCAATGCTTTCTAAACGGCCTCAATCGGAGCTTGTTCTTATTCATGTTGTTACTCTTAACTACTTCCCTCTTCTAGATGATGCCTATAATCAATTTCGTCACCGTATCTTCTCTAATGTGACACCAACACCCTATCGTGAACATCCGTATCGGGCGTCTAGGACCTGGATAGCATCGGGATGAAATAGCCCATGCAAAACCGAGCAGTAAAAACAAAAAAAACTTGTGTTTTTTGCATACTTGTTTGTTACTTTGGGTTAGTCGTTTTGGGGGTCGAGAGTTTCAACACGTGTGAGGGGATGTGTGCGTACACTAAAATTTATATAGATCGTGAGAAAGTGAAGTAATTTCATCTTAGATCCCAAAGAGATTTTCAATGCTTTCTAAACGGCCTCAATCGGAGCTTGTTCTTATTCATGTTGTTACTCTTAACTACTTCCCTCTTCTAGATGATGCCTATAATCAATTTCGTCACCGTATCTTCTCTAATGTGACACCAACACCCTATCGTAGACATCCGTATCGGGGCGTCTAGGACCTGGATAGCATCGGGATGAAATAGCCCATGCAAAACCGAACGGTAAAAACAAAAAAAACTTGTGTTTTTTGCATACTTGTTTGTTACTTTGGGTTAGTCGTTTTGGGGGTCGAGAGTTTCAACACGTGTGAGGGGATGTGTGCGTACACTAAAATTTATATAGATCGTGAGAAAGTGAAGTAATTTCATCTTAGATCCCAAAGAGATTTTCAATGCTTTCTAAACGGCCTCAATCGGAGCTTGTTCTTATTCATGTTGTTACTCTTAACTACTTCCCTCTTCTAGATGATGCCTATAATCAATTTCGTCACCGTATCTTCTCTAATGTGACACCAACACCCTATCGTAGACATCCGTATCAGGGCGTCTAGGACCTGGCTACCAACGGGATGAAATAGCCCATGCAAAACCGAACAGTAAAAACAAAAAAACTTGTGTTTTTTGCATACTTGTTTGTTACTTTGGGTTAGTCGTTTTGGGGGTCGAGAGTTTCAACACGTGTGAGGGGATGTGTGCGTACACTAAAATTTATATAGATCGTGAGAAAGTGAAGTAATTTCATCTTAGATCCCAAAGAGATTTTCAATGCTTTCTAAACGGCCTCAATCGGAGCTTGTTCTTATTCATGTTGTTACTCTTAACTACTTCCCTCTTCTAGATGATGCCTATAATCAATTTCGTCACCGTATCTTCTCTAATGTGACACCAACACCCTATCGTAGACATCCGTATACGGGCGTCTAGGACCTGGATAATATCGGGATGAAATAGCCCATGCAAAACCGAACAGTAAAAACAAAAAAAACTTGTGTTTTTTGCATACTTGTTTGTTACTTTGGGTTAGTCGTTTTGGGGGTCGAGAGTTTCAACACGTGTGAGGGGATGTGTGCGTACACTAAAATTTATATAGATCGTGAGAAAGTGAAGTAATTTCATCTTAGATCCCAAAGAGATTTTCAATGCTTTCTAAACGGCCTCAATCGGAGCTTGTTCTTATTCATGTTGTTACTCTTAACTACTTCCCTCTTCTAGATGATGCCTATAATCAATTTCGTCACCGTATCTTCTCTAATGTGACACCAACACCCTATCGTAGACATCCGTATCGGGGCGTCTAGGACCTGGATAACATCGGGATGAAATAGCCCATGCAAAACCGAACAGTAAAAACAAAAAAAACTTGTGTTTTTTGCATACTTGTTTGTTACTTTGGGTTAGTCGTTTTGGGGGTCGAGAGTTTCAACACGTGTGAGGGGATGTGTGCGTACACTAAAATTTATATAGATCGTGAGAAAGTGAAGTAATTTCATCTTAGATCCCAAAGAGATTTTCAATGCTTTCTAAACGGCCTCAATCGGAGCTTGTTCTTATTCATGTTGTTACTCTTAACTACTTCCCTCTTCTAGATGATGCCTATAATCAATTTCGTCACCGTATCTTCTCTAATGTGACACCAACACCCTATCGTAGACATCCGTATCTGGGGCGTCTAGGACCTGGATAACATCGGGATGAAATAGCCCATGCAAAACCGAACGGTAAAAACAAAAAAAACTTGTGTTTTTTGCATACTTGTTTGTTACTTTGGGTTAGTCGTTTTGGGGGTCGAGAGTTTCAACACGTGTGAGGGGATGTGTGCGTACACTAAAATTTATATAGATCGTGAGAAAGTGAAGTAATTTCATCTTAGATCCCAAAGAGATTTTCAATGCTTTCTAAACGGCCTCAATCGGAGCTTGTTCTTATTCATGTTGTTACTCTTAACTACTTCCCTCTTCTAGATGATGCCTATAATCAATTTCGTCACCGTATCTTCTCTAATGTGACACCAACACCCTATCGTAGACATCCGTATCGGGGCGTCTAGGACCTGGATAACATCGGGATGAAATAGCCCATGCAAAACCGAACAGTAAAAACAAAAAAACTTGTGTTTTTTGCATACTTGTTTGTTACTTTGGGTTAGTCGTTTTGGGGGTCGAGAGTTTCAACACGTGTGAGGGGATGTGTGCGTACACTAAAATTTATATAGATCGTGAGAAAGTGAAGTAATTTCATCTTAGATCCCAAAGAGATTTTCAATGCTTTCTAAACGGCCTCAATCGGAGCTTGTTCTTATTCATGTTGTTACTCTTAACTACTTCCCTCTTCTAGATGATGCCTATAATCAATTTCGTCACCGTATCTTCTCTAATGTGACACCAACACCCTATCGTAGACATCCGTATCTGGGGCGTCTAGGACCTGGATAGCATCGGGATGAAATAGCCCATGCAAAACCGAGCAGTAAAAACAAAAAAAACTTGTGTTTTTTGCATACTTGTTTGTTACTTTGGGTTAGTCGTTTTGGGGGTCGAGAGTTTCAACACGTGTGAGGGGATGTGTGCGTACACTAAAATTTATATAGATCGTGAGAAAGTGAAGTAATTTCATCTTAGATCCCAAAGAGATTTTCAATGCTTTCTAAACGGCCTCAATCGGAGCTTGTTCTTATTCATGTTGTTACTCTTAACTACTTCCCTCTTCTAGATGATGCCTATAATCAATTTCGTCACCGTATCTTCTCTAATGTGACACCAACACCCTATCGTAGACATCCGTATCGGGGGCGTCTAGGACCTGGATAATATCGGGATGAAATAGCCCATGCAAAACCGAACAGTAAAAACAAAAAAAACTTGTGTTTTTTGCATACTTGTTTGTTACTTTGGGTTAGTCGTTTTGGGGGTCGAGAGTTTCAACACGTGTGAGGGGATGTGTGCGTACATTAAAATTTATATAGATCGTGAGAAAGTGAAGTAATTTCATCTTAGATCCCAAAGAGATTTTCAATGCTTTCTAAACGGCCTCAATCGGAGCTTGTTCTTATTCATGTTGTTACTCTTAACTACTTCCCTCTTCTAGATGATGCCTATAATCAATTTCGTCACCGTATCTTCTCTAATGTGACACCAACACCCTATCGTAGACATCCGTATCTGGGGCGTCTAGGACCTGGATAATATCGGGATGAAATAGCCCATGCAAAACCGAACAGTAAAAACAAAAAAAACTTGTGTTTTTTGCATACTTGTTTGTTACTTTGGGTTAGTCGTTTTGGGGGTCGAGAGTTTCAACACGTGTGAGGGGATGTGTGCGTACATTAAAATTTATATAGATCGTGAGAAAGTGAAGTAATTTCATCTTAGATCCCAAAGAGATTTTCAATGCTTTCTAAACGGCCTCAATCGGAGCTTGTTCTTATTCATGTTGTTACTCTTAACTACTTCCCTCTTCTAGATGATGCCTATAATCAATTTCGTCACCGTATCTTCTCTAATGTGACACCAACACCCTATCGTAGACATCCGTATCGGGGCGTCTAGGACCTGGATATCATCGGGATGAAATAGCCCATGCAAAACCGAACAGTAAAAACAAAAAAAACTTGTGTTTTTTGCATACTTGTTTGTTACTTTGGGTTAGTCGTTTTGGGGGTCGAGAGTTTCAACACGTGTGAGGGGATGTGTGCGTACACTAAAATTTATATAGATCGTGAGAAAGTGAAGTAATTTCATCTTAGATCCCAAAGAGATTTTCAATGCTTTCTAAACGGCCTCAATCGGAGCTTGTTCTTATTCATGTTGTTACTCTTAACTACTTCCCTCTTCTAGATGATGCCTATAATCAATTTCGTCACCGTATCTTCTCTAATGTGACACCAACACCCTATCGTAGACATCCGTATCTGGGCGTCTAGGACCTGGATAGCATCGGGATGAAATAGCCCATGCAAAACCGAACAGTAAAAACAAAAAAAACTTGTGTTTTTTGCATACTTGTTTGTTACTTTGGGTTAGTCGTTTTGGGGGTCGAGAGTTTCAACACGTGTGAGGGGATGTGTGCGTACACTAAAATTTATATAGATCGTGAGAAAGTGAAGTAATTTCATCTTAGATCCCAAAGAGATTTTCAATGCTTTCTAAACGGCCTCAATCGGAGCTTGTTCTTATTCATGTTGTTACTCTTAACTACTTCCCTCTTCTAGATGATGCCTATAATCAATTTCGTCACCGTATCTTCTCTAATGTGACACCAACACCCTATCGTAGACATCCGTATATGGGGCGTCTAGGACCTGGATAGCATCGGGATGAAATAGCCCATGCAAAACCGAACAGTAAAAACAAAAAAAACTTGTGTTTTTTGCATACTTGTTTGTTACTTTGGGTTAGTCGTTTTGGGGGTCGAGAGTTTCAACACGTGTGAGGGGATGTGTGCGTACACTAAAATTTATATAGATCGTGAGAAAGTGAAGTAATTTCATCTTAGATCCCAAAGAGATTTTCAATGCTTTCTAAACGGCCTCAATCGGAGCTTGTTCTTATTCATGTTGTTACTCTTAACTACTTCCCTCTTCTAGATGATGCCTATAATCAATTTCGTCACCGTATCTTCTCTAATGTGACACCAACACCCTATCGTAGACATCCGTATCTGGGCGTCTAGTACCTGGAGAGCATCGGGATGAAATAGCCCATGCAAAACCGAACGGTAAAAACAAAAAAAAAACTTGTGTTTTTTGCATACTTGTTTGTTACTTTGGGTTAGTCGTTTTGGGGGTCGAGAGTTTCAACACGTGTGAGGGGATGTGTGCGTACATTAAAATTTATATAGATCGTGAGAAAGTGAAGTAATTTCATCTTAGATCCCAAAGAGATTTTCAATGCTTTCTAAACGGCCTCAATCGGAGCTTGTTCTTATTCATGTTGTTACTCTTAACTACTTCCCTCTTCTAGATGATGCCTATAATCAATTTCGTCACCGTATCTTCTCTAATGTGACACCAACACCCTATCGTAGACATCCGTATCATGGGCGTCTAGGACCTGGATATCATCGGGATGAAATAGCCCATGCAAAACCGAACAGTAAAAACAAAAAAAACTTGTGTTTTTTGCATACTTGTTTGTTACTTTGGGTTAGTCGTTTTGGGGGTCGAGAGTTTCAACACGTGTGAGGGGATGTGTGCGTACACTAAAATTTATATAGATCGTGAGAAAGTGAAGTAATTTCATCTTAGATCCCAAAGAGATTTTCAATGCTTTCTAAACGGCCTCAATCGGAGCTTGTTCTTATTCATGTTGTTACTCTTAACTACTTCCCTCTTCTAGATGATGCCTATAATCAATTTCGTCACCGTATCTTCTCTAATGTGACACCAACACCCTATCGTAGACATCCGTATACGGGGCGTCTAGGACCTGGATAACATCGGGATGAAATAGCCCATGCAAAACCGAACGGTAAAAACAAAAAAAAAACTTGTGTTTTTTGCATACTTGTTTGTTACTTTGGGTTAGTCGTTTTGGGGGTCGAGAGTTTCAACACGTGTGAGGGGATGTGTGCGTACATTAAAATTTATATAGATCGTGAGAAAGTGAAGTAATTTCATCTTAGATCCCAAAGAGATTTTCAATGCTTTCTAAACGGCCTCAATCGGAGCTTGTTCTTATTCATGTTGTTACTCTTAACTACTTCCCTCTTCTAGATGATGCCTATAATCAATTTCGTCACCGTATCTTCTCTAATGTGACACCAACACCCTATCGTAGACATCCGTATCAGGGCGTCTAGGACCTGGATAGCATCGGGATGAAATAACCCATGCAAAACCGAGCAGTAAAAACAAAAAAAACTTGTGTTTTTTGCATACTTGTTTGTTACTTTGGGTTAGTCGTTTTGGGGGTCGAGAGTTTCAACACGTGTGAGGGGATGTGTGCGTACACTAAAATTTATATAGATCGTGAGAAAGTGAAGTAATTTCATCTTAGATCCCAAAGAGATTTTCAATGCTTTCTAAACGGCCTCAATCGGAGCTTGTTCTTATTCATGTTGTTACTCTTAACTACTTCCCTCTTCTAGATGATGCCTATAATCAATTTCGTCACCGTATCTTCTCTAATGTGACACCAACACCCTATCGTAGACATCCGTATACGGGCGTCTAGGACCTGGATAACATCGGGATGAAATAGCCCATGCAAAACCGAACGGTAAAAACAAAAAAAACTTGTGTTTTTTGCATACTTGTTTGTTACTTTGGGTTAGTCGTTTTGGGGGTCGAGAGTTTCAACACGTGTGAGGGGATGTGTGCGTACATTAAAATTTATATAGATCGTGAGAAAGTGAAGTAATTTCATCTTAGATCCCAAAGAGATTTTCAATGCTTTCTAAACGGCCTCAATCGGAGCTTGTTCTTATTCATGTTGTTACTCTTAACTACTTCCCTCTTCTAGATGATGCCTATAATCAATTTCGTCACCGTATCTTCTCTAATGTGACACCAACACCCTATCGTAGACATCCGTATCTGGGGCGTCTAGGACCTGGATAATATCGGGATGAAATAGCCCATGCAAAACCGAACAGTAAAAACAAAAAAAACTTGTGTTTTTTGCATACTTGTTTGTTACTTTGGGTTAGTCGTTTTGGGGGTCGAGAGTTTCAACACGTGTGAGGGGATGTGTGCGTACATTAAAATTTATATAGATCGTGAGAAAGTGAAGTAATTTCATCTTAGATCCCAAAGAGATTTTCAATGCTTTCTAAACGGCCTCAATCGGAGCTTGTTCTTATTCATGTTGTTACTCTTAACTACTTCCCTCTTCTAGATGATGCCTATAATCAATTTCGTCACCGTATCTTCTCTAATGTGACACCAACACCCTATCGTAGACATCCGTATCTGGGGCGTCTAGGACCTGGATAGCATCGGGATGAAATAGCCCATGCAAAACCGAACAGTAAAAACAAAAAAAACTTGTGTTTTTTGCATACTTGTTTGTTACTTTGGGTTAGTCGTTTTGGGGGTCGAGAGTTTCAACACGTGTGAGGGGATGTGTGCGTACACTAAAATTTATATAGATCGTGAGAAAGTGAAGTAATTTCATCTTAGATCCCAAAGAGATTTTCAATGCTTTCTAAACGGCCTCAATCGGAGCTTGTTCTTATTCATGTTGTTACTCTTAACTACTTCCCTCTTCTAGATGATGCCTATAATCAATTTCGTCACCGTATCTTCTCTAATGTGACACCAACACCCTATCGTAGACATCCGTTTCAGGGGGGTCTAGGACCTGGATAGCATCGGGATGAAATAGCCCATGCAAAACCGACCAGTAAAAACAAAAAAAAAACTTGTGTTTTTTGCATACTTGTTTGTTACTTTGGGTTAGTCGTTTTGGGGGTCGAGAGTTTCAACACGTGTGAGGGGATGTGTGCGTACATTAAAATTTATATAGATCGTGAGAAAGTGAAGTAATTTCATCTTAGATCCCAAAGAGATTTTCAATGCTTTCTAAACGGCCTCAATCGGAGCTTGTTCTTATTCATGTTGTTACTCTTAACTACTTCCCTCTTCTAGATGATGCCTATAATCAATTTCGTCACCGTATCTTCTCTAATGTGACACCAACACCCTATCGTAGACATCCGTATCTGGGCGTCTAGGACCTGGATAACATCGGGATGAAATAGCCCATGCAAAACCGAACAGTAAAAACAAAAAAAACTTGTGTTTTTTGCATACTTGTTTGTTACTTTGGGTTAGTCGTTTTGGGGGTCGAGAGTTTCAACACGTGTGAGGGGATGTGTGCGTACACTAAAATTTATATAGATCGTGAGAAAGTGAAGTAATTTCATCTTAGATCCCAAAGAGATTTTCAATGCTTTCTAAACGGCCTCAATCGGAGCTTGTTCTTATTCATGTTGTTACTCTTAACTACTTCCCTCTTCTAGATGATGCCTATAATCAATTTCGTCACCGTATCTTCTCTAATGTGACACCAACACCCTATCGTAGACATCCGTATCAGGGGCGTCTAGGACCTGGATAGCATCGGGATGAAATAGCCCATGCAAAACCGATACGTAAAAACAAAAAAAACTTGTGTTTTTTGCATACTTGTTTGTTACTTTGGGTTAGTCGTTTTGGGGGTCGAGAGTTTCAACACGTGTGAGGGGATGTGTGCGTACACTAAAATTTATATAGATCGTGAGAAAGTGAAGTAATTTCATCTTAGATCCCAAAGAGATTTTCAATGCTTTCTAAACGGCCTCAATCGGAGCTTGTTCTTATTCATGTTGTTACTCTTAACTACTTCCCTCTTCTAGATGATGCCTATAATCAATTTCGTCACCGTATCTTCTCTAATGTGACACCAACACCCTATCGTAGACATCCCGATCGGGTGTCTAGGACCTGGATAGCATCGGGATGAAATAGCCCATGCAAAACCGAACAGTAAAAACAAAAAAAACTTGTGTTTTTTGCATACTTGTTTGTTACTTTGGGTTAGTCGTTTTGGGGTCGAGAGTTTCAACACGTGTGAGGGGATGTGTGCGTACATTAAAATTTATATAGATCGTGAGAAAGTGAAGTAATTTCATCTTAGATCCCAAAGAGATTTTCAATGCTTTCTAAACGGCCTCAATCGGAGCTTGTTCTTATTCATGTTGTTACTCTTAACTACTTCCCTCTTCTAGATGATGCCTATAATCAATTTCGTCACCGTATCTTCTCTAATGTGACACCAACACCCTATCGTAGACATCCGTATCTGGGGCGTCTAGGACCTGGATAACATCGGGATGAAATAGCCCATGCAAAACCGAACAGTAAAAACAAAAAAAACTTGTTTTTTGCATACTTGTTTGTTACTTTGGGTTAGTCGTTTTGGGGGTCGAGAGTTTCAACACGTGTGAGGGGATGTGTGCGTACACTAAAATTTATATAGATCGTGAGAAAGTGAAGTAATTTCATCTTAGATCCCAAAGAGATTTTCAATGCTTTCTAAACGGCCTCAATCGGAGCTTGTTCTTATTCATGTTGTTACTCTTAACTACTTCCCTCTTCTAGATGATGCCTATAATCAATTTCGTCACCGTATCTTCTCTAATGTGACACCAACACCCTATCGTAGACATCCGTATCAGGGCGTCTAGGACCTGGATAGCATCGGGATGAAATAGCCCATGCAAAACCGAACAGTAAAAACAAAAAAAAACTTGTGTTTTTTGCATACTTGTTTGTTACTTTGGGTTAGTCGTTTTGGGGGTCGAGAGTTTCAACACGTGTGAGGGGATGTGTGCGTACACTAAAATTTATATAGATCGTGAGAAAGTGAAGTAATTTCATCTTAGATCCCAAAGAGATTTTCAATGCTTTCTAAACGGCCTCAATCGGAGCTTGTTCTTATTCATGTTGTTACTCTTAACTACTTCCCTCTTCTAGATGATGCCTATAATCAATTTCGTCACCGTATCTTCTCTAATGTGACACCAACACCCTATCGTAGACATCCGTATCTGGGGCGTCTAGGACCTGGATATCATCGGGATGAAATAGCCCATGCAAAACCGAACAGTAAAAACAAAAAAAACTTGTGTTTTTTGCATACTTGTTTGTTACTTTGGGTTAGTCGTTTTGGGGGTCGAGAGTTTCAACACGTGTGAGGGGATGTGTGCGTACATTAAAATTTATATAGATCGTGAGAAAGTGAAGTAATTTCATCTTAGATCCCAAAGAGATTTTCAATGCTTTCTAAACGGCCTCAATCGGAGCTTGTTCTTATTCATGTTGTTACTCTTAACTACTTCCCTCTTCTAGATGATGCCTATAATCAATTTCGTCACCGTATCTTCTCTAATGTGACACCAACACCCTATCGTAGACATCCGTATAAGGGGCGTCTAGGACCTGGATAGCATCGGGATGAAATAGCCCATGCAAAACCGAACAGTAAAAACAAAAAAAAAACTTGTGTTTTTTGCATACTTGTTTGTTACTTTGGGTTAGTCGTTTTGGGGTCGAGAGTTTCAACACGTGTGAGGGGATGTGTGCGTACACTAAAATTTATATAGATCGTGAGAAAGTGAAGTAATTTCATCTTAGATCCCAAAGAGATTTTCAATGCTTTCTAAACGGCCTCAATCGGAGCTTGTTCTTATTCATGTTGTTACTCTTAACTACTTCCCTCTTCTAGATGATGCCTATAATCAATTTCGTCACCGTATCTTCTCTAATGTGACACCAACACCCTATCGTAGACATCCGTATCTGGGGCGTCTAGGACCTGGATAGCATCGGGATGAAATAGCCCATGCAAAACCGAACAGTAAAAACAAAAAAAACTTGTGTTTTTTGCATACTTGTTTGTTACTTTGGGTTAGTCATTTTGGGGGTCGAGAGTTTCAACACGTGTGAGGGGATGTGTGCGTACACTAAAATTTATATAGATCGTGAGAAAGTGAAGTAATTTCATCTTAGATCCCAAAGAGATTTTCAATGCTTTCTAAACGGCCTCAATCGGAGCTTGTTCTTATTCATGTTGTTACTCTTAACTACTTCCCTCTTCTAGATGATGCCTATAATCAATTTCGTCACCGTATCTTCTCTAATGTGACACCAACACCCTATCGTAGACATCCGTATCAGGGCGTCTAGGACCTGGATAACATCGGGATGAAATAGCCCATGCAAAACCGAACAGTAAAAACAAAAAAAAAACTTGTGTTTTTTGCATACTTGTTTGTTACTTTGGGTTAGTCGTTTTGGGGGTCGAGAGTTTCAACACGTGTGAGGGGATGTGTGCGTACACTAAAATTTATATAGATCGTGAGAAAGTGAAGTAATTTCATCTTAGATCCCAAAGAGATTTTCAATGCTTTCTAAACGGCCTCAATCGGAGCTTGTTCTTATTCATGTTGTTACTCTTAACTACTTCCCTCTTCTAGATGATGCCTATAATCAATTTCGTCACCGTATCTTCTCTAATGTGACACCAACACCCTATCGTAGACATCCGTATCAGGGGCGTCTAGGACCTGGATAGCATCGGGATGAAATAGCCCATGCAAAACCGAACAGTAAAAACAAAAAAAACTTGTGTTTTTTGCATACTTGTTTGTTACTTTGGGTTAGTCGTTTTGGGGGTCGAGAGTTTCAACACGTGTGAGGGGATGTGTGCGTACACTAAAATTTATATAGATCGTGAGAAAGTGAAGTAATTTCATCTTAGATCCCAAAGAGATTTTCAATGCTTTCTAAACGGCCTCAATCGGAGCTTGTTCTTATTCATGTTGTTACTCTTAACTACTTCCCTCTTCTAGATGATGCCTATAATCAATTTCGTCACCGTATCTTCTCTAATGTGACACCAACACCCTATCGTAGACATCCGTATCGGGCGTCTAGGACCTGGATAACATCGGGATGAAATAGCCCATGCAAAACCGAACAGTAAAAACAAAAAAAACTTGTGTTTTTTGCATACTTGTTTGTTACTTTGGGTTAGTCGTTTTGGGGGTCGAGAGTTTCAACACGTGTGAGGGGATGTGTGCGTACACTAAAATTTATATAGATCGTGAGAAAGTGAAGTAATTTCATCTTAGATCCCAAAGAGATTTTCAATGCTTTCTAAACGGCCTCAATCGGAGCTTGTTCTTATTCATGTTGTTACTCTTAACTACTTCCCTCTTCTAGATGATGCCTATAATCAATTTCGTCACCGTATCTTCTCTAATGTGACACCAACACCCTATCGTAGACATCCGTATCAGGGCGTCTAGGACCTGGATAGCATCGGGATGAAATAGCCCATGCAAAACCGAACAGTAAAAACAAAAAAAAACTTGTGTTTTTTGCATACTTGTTTGTTACTTTGGGTTAGTCGTTTTGGGGTCGAGAGTTTCAACACGTGTGAGGGGATGTGTGCGTACATTAAAATTTATATAGATCGTGAGAAAGTGAAGTAATTTCATCTTAGATCCCAAAGAGATTTTCAATGCTTTCTAAACGGCCTCAATCGGAGCTTGTTCTTATTCATGTTGTTACTCTTAACTACTTCCCTCTTCTAGATGATGCCTATAATCAATTTCGTCACCGTATCTTCTCTAATGTGACACCAACACCCTATCGTAGACATCCGTATATCGGGCGTCTAGGACCTGGATAGCATCGGGATGAAATAGCCCATGCAAAACCGAACAGTAAAAACAAAAAAAACTTGTGTTTTTTGCATACTTGTTTGTTACTTTGGGTTAGTCGTTTTGGGGGTCGAGAGTTTCAACACGTGTGAGGGGATGTGTGCGTACACTAAAATTTATATAGATCGTGAGAAAGTGAAGTAATTTCATCTTAGATCCCAAAGAGATTTTCAATGCTTTCTAAACGGCCTCAATCGGAGCTTGTTCTTATTCATGTTGTTACTCTTAACTACTTCCCTCTTCTAGATGATGCCTATAATCAATTTCGTCACCGTATCTTCTCTAATGTGACACCAACACCCTATCGTAGACATCCGTATAAGGGGCGTCTAGGACCTGGATAGCATCGGGATGAAATAGCCCATGCAAAACCGAACAGTAAAAACAAAAAAAACTTGTTTTTTGCATACTTGTTTGTTACTTTGGGTTAGTCATTTTGGGGGTCGAGAGTTTCAACACGTGTGAGGGGATGTGTGCGTACACTAAAATTTATATAGATCGTGAGAAAGTGAAGTAATTTCATCTTAGATCCCAAAGAGATTTTCAATGCTTTCTAAACGGCCTCAATCGGAGCTTGTTCTTATTCATGTTGTTACTCTTAACTACTTCCCTCTTCTAGATGATGCCTATAATCAATTTCGTCACCGTATCTTCTCTAATGTGACACCAACACCCTATCGTAGACATCCGTATCAGGGGCGTCTAGGACCTGGATAGCATCGGGATGAAATAGCCCATGCAAAACCGAACAGTAAAAACAAAAAAAAACTTGTGTTTTTTGCATACTTGTTTGTTACTTTGGGTTAGTCATTTTGGGGGTCGAGAGTTTCAACACGTGTGAGGGGATGTGTGCGTACACTAAAATTTATATAGATCGTGAGAAAGTGAAGTAATTTCATCTTAGATCCCAAAGAGATTTTCAATGCTTTCTAAACGGCCTCAATCGGAGCTTGTTCTTATTCATGTTGTTACTCTTAACTACTTCCCTCTTCTAGATGATGCCTATAATCAATTTCGTCACCGTATCTTCTCTAATGTGACACCAACACCCTATCGTAGACATCCGTATGGGCGTCTAGGACCTGGATAACATCGGGATGAAATAGCCCATGCAAAACCGAATAGTAAAAACAAAAAAACTTGTGTTTTTTGCATACTTGTTTGTTACTTTGGGTTAGTCATTTTGGGGGTCGAGAGTTTCAACACGTGTGAGGGGATGTGTGCGTACACTAAAATTTATATAGATCGTGAGAAAGTGAAGTAATTTCATCTTAGATCCCAAAGAGATTTTCAATGCTTTCTAAACGGCCTCAATCGGAGCTTGTTCTTATTCATGTTGTTACTCTTAACTACTTCCCTCTTCTAGATGATGCCTATAATCAATTTCGTCACCGTATCTTCTCTAATGTGACACCAACACCCTATCGTAGACATCCGTATCGGGGCGTCTAGGACCTGGATAGCATCGGGATGAAATAGCCCATGCAAAACCGAACAGTAAAAACAAAAAAAAAACTTGTGTTTTTTGCATACTTGTTTGTTACTTTGGGTTAGTCGTTTTGGGGGTCGAGAGTTTCAACACGTGTGAGGGGATGTGTGCGTACATTAAAATTTATATAGATCGTGAGAAAGTGAAGTAATTTCATCTTAGATCCCAAAGAGATTTTCAATGCTTTCTAAACGGCCTCAATCGGAGCTTGTTCTTATTCATGTTGTTACTCTTAACTACTTCCCTCTTCTAGATGATGCCTATAATCAATTTCGTCACCGTATCTTCTCTAATGTGACACCAACACCCTATCGTAGACATCCGTATTAGGGGCGTCTAGGACCTGGATAGCATCGGGATGAAATAGCCCATGCAAAACCGAACAGTAAAAACAAAAAAAACTTGTGTTTTTTGCATACTTGTTTGTTACTTTGGGTTAGTCATTTTGGGGGTCGAGAGTTTCAACACGTGTGAGGGGATGTGTGCGTACACTAAAATTTATATAGATCGTGAGAAAGTGAAGTAATTTCATCTTAGATCCCAAAGAGATTTTCAATGCTTTCTAAACGGCCTCAATCGGAGCTTGTTCTTATTCATGTTGTTACTCTTAACTACTTCCCTCTTCTAGATGATGCCTATAATCAATTTCGTCACCGTATCTTCTCTAATGTGACACCAACACCCTATCGTAGACATCCGTATCTGGGGCGTCTAGGACCTGGATAGCATCGGGATGAAATAGCCCATGCAAAACCGAACAGTAAAAACAAAAAAACTTGTGTTTTTTGCATACTTGTTTGTTACTTTGGGTTAGTCATTTTGGGGGTCGAGAGTTTCAACACGTGTGAGGGGATGTGTGCGTACACTAAAATTTATATAGATCGTGAGAAAGTGAAGTAATTTCATCTTAGATCCCAAAGAGATTTTCAATGCTTTCTAAACGGCCTCAATCGGAGCTTGTTCTTATTCATGTTGTTACTCTTAACTACTTCCCTCTTCTAGATGATGCCTATAATCAATTTCGTCACCGTATCTTCTCTAATGTGACACCAACACCCTATCGTAGACATCCGTATCAGGGGCGTCTAGGACCTGGATAGCATCGGGATGAAATAGCCCATGCAAAACCGAACAGTAAAAACAAAAAAACTTGTGTTTTTTGCATACTTGTTTGTTACTTTGGGTTAGTCATTTTGGGGGTCGAGAGTTTCAACACGTGTGAGGGGATGTGTGCGTACATTAAAATTTATATAGATCGTGAGAAAGTGAAGTAATTTCATCTTAGATCCCAAAGAGATTTTCAATGCTTTCTAAACGGCCTCAATCGGAGCTTGTTCTTATTCATGTTGTTACTCTTAACTACTTCCCTCTTCTAGATGATGCCTATAATCAATTTCGTCACCGTATCTTCTCTAATGTGACACCAACACCCTATCGTAGACATCCGTATCGGGGCGTCTAGGACCTGGATAACATCGGGATTAAATAGCCCATGAAAAACCTACCCGTAAAAACAAAAAAACTTGTGTTTTTTGCATACTTGTTTGTTACTTTGGGTTAGTCATTTTGGGGGTCGAGAGTTTCAACACGTGTGAGGGGATGTGTGCGTACACTAAAATTTATATAGATCGTGAGAAAGTGAAGTAATTTCATCTTAGATCCCAAAGAGATTTTCAATGCTTTCTAAACGGCCTCAATCGGAGCTTGTTCTTATTCATGTTGTTACTCTTAACTACTTCCCTCTTCTAGATGATGCCTATAATCAATTTCGTCACCGTATCTTCTCTAATGTGACACCAACACCCTATCGTAGACATCCGTATCTGGGCGTCTAGGACCTGGATAGCATCGGGATGAAATAGCCCATGCAAAACCGAACAGTAAAAACAAAAAAAACTTGTGTTTTTTGCATACTTGTTTGTTACTTTGGGTTAGTCATTTTGGGGGTCGAGAGTTTCAACACGTGTGAGGGGATGTGTGCGTACACTAAAATTTATATAGATCGTGAGAAAGTGAAGTAATTTCATCTTAGATCCCAAAGAGATTTTCAATGCTTTCTAAACGGCCTCAATCGGAGCTTGTTCTTATTCATGTTGTTACTCTTAACTACTTCCCTCTTCTAGATGATGCCTATAATCAATTTCGTCACCGTATCTTCTCTAATGTGACACCAACACCCTATCGTAGACATCCGTATAAGGGGCGTCTAGGACCTGGATAGCATCGGGATGAAATAGCCCATGCAAAACCGAACAGTAAAAACAAAAAAAACTTGTGTTTTTTGCATACTTGTTTGTTACTTTGGGTTAGTCGTTTTGGGTGTCGAGAGTTTCAACACGTGTGAGGGGATGTGTGCGTACATTAAAATTTATATAGATCGTGAGAAAGTGAAGTAATTTCATCTTAGATCCCAAAGAGATTTTCAATGCTTTCTAAACGACCTCAATCGGAGCTTGTTCTTATTCATGTTGTTACTCTTAACTACTTCCCTCTTCTAGATGATGCCTATAATCAATTTCGTCACCGTATCTTCTCTAATGTGACACCAACACCCTATCGTAGACATCCGTATCTGGGGCGTCTAGGACCTGGATAGCATCGGGATGAAATAGCCCATGCAAAACCGAACAGTAAAAACAAAAAAACTTGTGTTTTTTGCATACTTGTTTGTTACTTTGGGTTAGTCATTTTGGGGGTCGAGAGTTTCAACACGTGTGAGGGGATGTGTGCGTACACTAAAATTTATATAGATCGTGAGAAAGTGAAGTAATTTCATCTTAGATCCCAAAGAGATTTTCAATGCTTTCTAAACGGCCTCAATCGGAGCTTGTTCTTATTCATGTTGTTACTCTTAACTACTTCCCTCTTCTAGATGATGCCTATAATCAATTTCGTCACCGTATCTTCTCTAATGTGACACCAACACCCTATCGTAGACATCCGTATCAGGGGCGTCTAGGACCTGGATAGCATCGGGATGAAATAGCCCATGCAAAACCGAACCGTAAAAACAAAAAAACTTGTGTTTTTTGCATACTTGTTTGTTACTTTGGGTTAGTCGTTTTGGGGGTCGAGAGTTTCAACACGTGTGAGGGGATGTGTGCGTACATTAAAATTTATATAGATCGTGAGAAAGTGAAGTAATTTCATCTTAGATCCCAAAGAGATTTTCAATGCTTTCTAAACGGCCTCAATCGGAGCTTGTTCTTATTCATGTTGTTACTCTTAACTACTTCCCTCTTCTAGATGATGCCTATAATCAATTTCGTCACCGTATCTTCTCTAATGTGACACCAACACCCTATCGTAGACATCCGTATCAGGGGCGTCTAGGACCTGGATAGCATCGGGATGAAATAGCCCATGCAAAACCGAACAGTAAAAACAAAAAAAAAACTTGTGTTTTTTGCATACTTGTTTGTTACTTTGGGTTAGTCATTTTGGGGGTCGAGAGTTTCAACACGTGTGAGGGGATGTGTGCGTACACTAAAATTTATATAGATCGTGAGAAAGTGAAGTAATTTCATCTTAGATCCCAAAGAGATTTTCAATGCTTTCTAAACGGCCTCAATCGGAGCTTGTTCTTATTCATGTTGTTACTCTTAACTACTTCCCTCTTCTAGATGATGCCTATAATCAATTTCGTCACCGTATCTTCTCTAATGTGACACCAACACCCTATCGTAGACATCCGTATCTGGGGCGTCTAGGACCTGGATAGCATCGGGATGAAATAGCCCATGCAAAACCGAACAGTAAAAACAAAAAAAACTTGTGTTTTTTGCATACTTGTTTGTTACTTTGGGTTAGTCATTTTGGGGGTCGAGAGTTTCAACACGTGTGAGGGGATGTGTGCGTACACTAAAATTTATATAGATCGTGAGAAAGTGAAGTAATTTCATCTTAGATCCCAAAGAGATTTTCAATGCTTTCTAAACGGCCTCAATCGGAGCTTGTTCTTATTCATGTTGTTACTCTTAACTACTTCCCTCTTCTAGATGATGCCTATAATCAATTTCGTCACCGTATCTTCTCTAATGTGACACCAACACCCTATCGTAGACATCCTTATCAGGGGCGTCTAGGAACTGTATAGCATCGGGATGAAATAGCCCATGCAAAACCGAACAGTAAAAACAAAAAAAACTTGTGTTTTTTGCATACTTGTTTGTTACTTTGGGTTAGTCATTTTGGGGGTCGAGAGTTTCAACACGTGTGAGGGGATGTGTGCGTACACTAAAATTTATATAGATCGTGAGAAAGTGAAGTAATTTCATCTTAGATCCCAAAGAGATTTTCAATGCTTTCTAAACGGCCTCAATCGGAGCTTGTTCTTATTCATGTTGTTACTCTTAACTACTTCCCTCTTCTAGATGATGCCTATAATCAATTTCGTCACCGTATCTTCTCTAATGTGACACCAACACCCTATCGTAGACATCCGTATCAGGGGCGTCTAGGACATGGATAGCATCGGGATGAAATAGCCCATGCAAAACCGAACAGTAAAAACAAAAAAAACTTGTGTTTTTTGCATACTTGTTTGTTACTTTGGGTTAGTCATTTTGGGGGTCGAGAGTTTCAACACGTGTGAGGGGATGTGTGCGTACACTAAAATTTATATAGATCGTGAGAAAGTGAAGTAATTTCATCTTAGATCCCAAAGAGATTTTCAATGCTTTCTAAACGGCCTCAATCGGAGCTTGTTCTTATTCATGTTGTTACTCTTAACTACTTCCCTCTTCTAGATGATGCCTATAATCAATTTCATCACCGTATCTTCTCTAATGTGACACCAACACCCTATCGTAGACATCCGTATCTGGGCGTCTAGGACCTGGATAGCATCGGGATGAAATAGCCCATGCAAAACCGAACAGTAAAAACAAAAAAACTTGTGTTTTTTGCATACTTGTTTGTTACTTTGGGTTAGTCATTTTGGGGGTCGAGAGTTTCAACACGTGTGAGGGGATGTGTGCGTACACTAAAATTTATATAGATCGTGAGAAAGTGAAGTAATTTCATCTTAGATCCCAAAGAGATTTTCAATGCTTTCTAAACGGCCTCAATCGGAGCTTGTTCTTATTCATGTTGTTACTCTTAACTACTTCCCTCTTCTAGATGATGCCTATAATCAATTTCGTCACCGTATCTTCTCTAATGTGACACCAACACCCTATCGTAGACATCCGTATCTGGGCGTCTAGGACCTGGATAACATCGGGATGAAATAGCCCATGCAAAACCGAACAGTAAAAACAAAAAAAAACTTGTGTTTTTTGCATACTTGTTTGTTACTTTGGGTTAGTCGTTTTGGGGGTCGAGAGTTTCAACACGTGTGAGGGGATGTGTGCGTACATTAAAATTTATATAGATCGTGAGAAAGTGAAGTAATTTCATCTTAGATCCCAAAGAGATTTTCAATGCTTTCTAAACGGCCTCAATCGGAGCTTGTTCTTATTCATGTTGTTACTCTTAACTACTTCCCTCTTCTAGATGATGCCTATAATCAATTTCGTCACCGTATCTTCTCTAATGTGACACCAACACCCTATCGTAGACATCCGTATCTGGGGCGTCTAGGACCTGGATAACATCGGGATGAAATAGCCCATGCAAAACCGAACAGTAAAAACAAAAAAAACTTGTGTTTTTTGCATACTTGTTTGTTACTTTGGGTTAGTCGTTTTGGGGGTCGAGAGTTTCAACACGTGTGAGGGGATGTGTGCGTACACTAAAATTTATATAGATCGTGAGAAAGTGAAGTAATTTCATCTTAGATCCCAAAGAGATTTTCAATGCTTTCTAAACGGCCTCAATCGGAGCTTGTTCTTATTCATGTTGTTACTCTTAACTACTTCCCTCTTCTAGATGATGCCTATAATCAATTTCGTCACCGTATCTTCTCTAATGTGACACCAACACCCTATCGTAGACATCCGTATCAGGGGCGTCTAGGACATGGATAGCATCGGGATGAAATAGCCCATGCAAAACCGAACAGTAAAAACAAAAAAACGTGTTTTTTGCATACTTGTTTGTTACTTTGGGTTAGTCATTTTGGGGGTCGAGAGTTTCAACACGTGTGAGGGGATGTGTGCGTACACTAAAATTTATATAGATCGTGAGAAAGTGAAGTAATTTCATCTTAGATCCCAAAGAGATTTTCAATGCTTTCTAAACGGCCTCAATCGGAGCTTGTTCTTATTCATGTTGTTACTCTTAACTACTTCCCTCTTCTAGATGATGCCTATAATCAATTTCGTCACCGTATCTTCTCTAATGTGACACCAACACCCTATCGTAGACATCCGTATCTGGGGCGTCTAGGACCTGGATAGCATCGGGATGAAATAGCCCATGCAAAACCGAACAGTAAAAACAAAAAAACTTGTGTTTTTTGCATACTTGTTTGTTACTTTGGGTTAGTCATTTTGAAATTCGAGAGTTTCAACACGTGTGAGGGGATGTGTGCGTACACTAAAATTTATATAGATCGTGAGAAAGTGAAGTAATTTCATCTTAGATCCCAAAGAGATTTTCAATGCTTTCTAAACGGCCTCAATCGGAGCTTGTTCTTATTCATGTTGTTACTCTTAACTACTTCCCTCTTCTAGATGATGCCTATAATCAATTTCGTCACCGTATCTTCTCTAATGTGACACCAACACCCTATCGTGAACATCCGTATCTGGGGCGTCTAGGACCTGGATAGCATCGGGATGAAATAGCCCATGCAAAACCGAACAGTAAAAACAAAAAAAAAACTTGTGTTTTTTGCATACTTGTTTGTTACTTTGGGTTAGTCGTTTTGGGTGTCGAGAGTTTCAACACGTGTGAGGGGATGTGTCCGTACATTAAAATTTATATAGATCGTGAGAAAGTGAAGTAATTTCATCTTAGATCCCAAAGAGATTTTTAGTGCTTTCTAAACGACCTCAATCGGAGCTTGTTCTTATTCATGTTGTTACTCTTAACTACTTCCCTCTTCTAGATGATGCCTATAATCAATTTCGTCACCGTATCTTCTCTAATGTGACACCAACACCCTATCGTAGACATCCGTATCTGGGGCGTCTAGGACCTGGATAGCATCGGGATGAAATAGCCCATGCAAAACCGAACAGTAAAAACAAAAAAAACTTGTGTTTTTTACATACTTGTTTGTTACTTTGGGTTAGTCATTTTGGGGGTCGAGAGTTTCAACACGTGTGAGGGGATGTGTGCGTACACTAAAATTTATATAGATCGTGAGAAAGTGAAGTAATTTCATCTTAGATCCCAAAGAGATTTTCAATGCTTTCTAAACGGCCTCCATCGGAGCTTGTTCTTATTCATGTTGTTACTCTTAACTACTTCCCTCTTCTAGATGATGCCTATAATCAATTTCGTCACCGTATCTTCTCTAATGTGACACCAACACCCTATCGTAGACATCCAGATCAGGGCGTCTAGGACCTGGATAGCATCGGGATGAAATACCCCATGCAAAACCAAAAACTAAAAACAAAAAAACTTGTTTTTTGCATACTTGTTTGTTACTTTGGGTTAGTCATTTTGGGGGTCGAGAGTTTCAACACGTGTGAGGGGATGTGCGCGTACACTAAAATTTATATAGATCGTGAGAAAGTGAAGTAATTTCATCTTAGATCCCAAAGAGATTTTCAATGCTTTCTAAACGGCCTCAATCGGAGCTTGTTCTTATTCATGTTGTTACTCTTAACTACTTCCCTCTTCTAGATGATGCCTATAATCAATTTCGTCACCGTATCTTCTCTAATGTGACACCAACACCCTATCGTAGACATCTGTATCAGGGGCGTCTAGGACCTGGATAGCATCGGGATGAAATAGCCCATGCAAAACCGAACAGTAAAAACAAAAAAAACTTGTTTTTTTCGCATACTTGTTTGTTACTTTGGGTTAGTCGTTTTGGGGGTCGAGAGTTTCAACACGTGTGAGGGGATGTGTGCGTACACTAAAATTTATATAGATCGTGAGAAAGTGAAGTAATTTCATCTTAGATCCCAAAGAGATTTTCAATGCTTTCTAAACGGCCTCAATCGGAGCTTGTTCTTATTCATGTTGTTACTCTTAACTACTTCCCTCTTCTAGATGATGCCTATAATAAATTTCGTCACCGTATCTTCTCTAATGTGACACCAACACCCTATCGTATACATCCGTATATGGGGCGTCTAGGACCTGGATAGCATCGGGATGAAATAACCCATGCAAAACCGAACAGTAAAAACAAAAAAAACTTGTTTTTTTTTTTGCATACTTGTTTGTTACTTTGGGTTAGTCGTTTTGGGGGTCGAGAGTTTCAACACGTGTGAGGGGGATCTATATAAATTTTAATGTACGCACACATCCCCTCACATGTGTTGAAACTCTCGGCCCCCAAAACGACTAACCCAAAGTAACAAACAAGTATGCAAAAAACACAAGTTTTTTGTTTTTGTTTTTACTGTTCGGTTTTGCATGGGCTATTTCATCCCGATGCTATCCAGGTCCTAGACGCCCCAGATACGGATGTCTACGATAGGGTGTTGGTGTAACATTAGAGAGGATACGGTGACGAAATTGATTATAGGCATCATCTAGAAGAGGGAAGTAGTTAAGAGTAACAACATGAATAAGAACAAGCTCCGATTGAGGCCGTTTAGAAAGCATTGAAAATCTCTTTGGGATCTAAGATGAAATTACTTCACTTTCTCATGATCTATATAAATTTTAATGTACGCACACATCCCCTCACACGTGTTGAAACTCTCGACCCCCAAAATGACTAACCCAAAGTTACAAACAAGTATGCAAAAAACACAAGTTTTTTTTTTGTTTTTACTGTTCGGTTTTGCATGGGCTATTTCATCCCGATGCTATCCAGGTCCTAGACGCCCTAGATACTTGACAAGTTCACGATAGGGTGTTGGTGTCACATTAGAGAAGATACTTGACGAAATTGATTATAGGCATCATCTAGAAGAGGGAAGTAGTTAAGAGTAACAACATGAATAAGAACAAGCTCCGATTGAGGCCGTTTAGAAAGCATTGAAAATCTCTTTGGGATCTAAGATGAAATTACTTCACTTTCTCACGATCTATATAAATTTTAGTGTACGCACACATCCCCTCACACGTGTTGAAACTCTCGACCCAAAAATCTACTAACCGAAAGTTAAAAACAAGTATGCAAAAAACACAAGTTTTTTTTTTTGTTTTTACTCGTTCGGTTTTTTGCATGGGTTTTTTCATCCCGATGTTATCCAGGTCCTAGACGCCCAGATACGGATGTTCATTTATAGGGTGTTGGTGTCACATTAGAGAAGATACGGTGACGAAATTGATTATAGGCATCATCTAGAAGAGGGAAGTAGTTAAGAGTAACAACATGAATAAGAACAAGCTCCGATTGAGGCCGTTTAGAAAGCATTGAAAATCTCTTTGGGATCTAAGATGAAATTACTTCACTTTCTCACGATCTATATAAATTTTAATGTACGCACACATCCCCTCACACGTGTTGAAACTCTCGACCTTTGTTTTTACTGTTCTGTTTTGGATGGGTTTTTTCATCCCGATGCTATCCAGGTCCTAGACGCCCGTATACGGATGTCTACGATAAGGTGTTGGTGTCACATTAGAGAACATACGGTGACGAAATTGATTATAGGCATCATCTAGAAGAGGGAAGTAGTTAAGAGTAACAACATGAATAAGAACAAGCTCCGATTGAGGCCGTTTAGAAAGCATTGAAAATCTCTTTGGGATCTAAGATGAAATTACTTCACTTTCTCACGATCAATTTTAATGTACGCACACATGCCCTCACACGTGTTGAAACTCTCGACCCCCAAAATGACTAACCCAAAGTAACAAACAAGTATGCAAAAAACACAAGTTTTTTTTTTGTTTTTACTGTTCAGTTTTGCATGGGCTATTTCATCCCGATGCTATCCAGGTCCTAGACGCCCAGTACACGATGTTCGTATATAGGGTGTTGGTGTCACATTAGAGAAGATACGGTGACGAAATTGATTATAGGCATCATCTAGAAGAGGGAAGTAGTTAAGAGTAACAACATGAATAAGAACAAGCTCCGATTGAGGCCGTTTAGAAAGCATTGAAAATCTCTTTGGGATCTAAGATGAAATTACTTCACTTTCTCACGATCTATATAAATTTTAGTGTACGCACACATCCCCTCACACGTGTTGAAACTCTCGACCCCCAAAACGACTAACCCAAAGTAACAAACAAGTATGCAAAAAACACAAGTTTTTTTTGTTTTTACTGTTCGGTTTTGCATGGGTTTTTTCATCCCGATGCTATCCAGGTCCTAGACGCCCGTATTCGGATGTCTACGATAGGGTGTTGGTGTCACATTAGAGAAGATACGATGACGAAATTGATTATAGGCATCATCTAGAAGAGGGAAGTAGTTAAGAGTAACAACATGAATAAGAACAAGCTCCGATTGAGGCCGTTTAGAAAGCATTGAAAATCTCTTTGGGATCTAAGATGAAATTACTTCACTTTCTCACGATCTATATAAATTTTAGTGTACGCACACATCCCCTCACACGTGTTGAAACTCTCGACCCCCAAAACGACTAACCCAAAGTAACAAACAAGTATGCAAAAAACACCAGTTTTTTTTTGTTTTTACTGTTCGGTTTTGCATGGGTTTTTTCATCCCGATGCTATCCAGGTCCTAGACGCCCCAGATACGGATGTCTACGATAGGGTGTTGGTGTCACATTAGAGAAGATACGGTGACGAAATTGATTATAGGCATCATCTAGAAGAGGGAAGTAGTTAAGAGTAACAACATGAATAAGAACAAGCTCCGATTGAGGCCGTTTAGAAAGCATTGAAAATCTCTTTGGGATCTAAGATGAAATTACTTCACTTTCTCACGATCTATATAAATTTTAGTGTACGCACACATCCCCTCACACGTGTTGAAACTCTCGACCCCCAAAACGACTAACCCAAAGTAACAAACAAGTATGCAAAAAACACAAGTTTTTTTTTTTGTTTTTACTGTTCGGTTTTGCATGGGTTTTTTCATCCCGATGCTATCCAGGTCCTAGACGCCCCGTATACTGATGTTCACGATAGGGTGTTGGTGTCACATTAGAGAAGATACGGTGACGAAATTGACTATAGGCATCATCTAGAAGAGGGAAGTAGTTAAGAGTAACAACATGAATAAGAACAAGCTCCGATTGAGGCCGTTTAGAAAGCATTGAAAATCTCTTTGGGATCTAAGATGAAATTACTTCACTTTCTCACGATCTATATAAATTTTAATGTACGCACACATCTGTTGACTGCCAAAACCCACCGGCGGGCAGCGGCCTGTCAACACAGGTAGAGCCGGGAAGAGCCTAGAGCTGCGGCTGGCTGAGACCCCTCCGAGCGACGGCCCGCAATGCTCTTCTGGTCACACGCGGCGATGCGAAGTGCAAGGGCGTGCCACCTGACCTATACCTGGTCAGGAAGGTGATGGGGATGCCTCGCTTAGTTCCTGCATGGCATACACGTAAACATTAAATAAGAGCCTCGATCGGCTCTCGGGTTATCTCGTGAATCGGCTCAAAGAGCCGATCCACCCATGATTCGTACGGGGTGCACGAATACTTGGTGATCCTGCTTGATCAAGATAAAGCTAATGAGATTTACGACGATTTAGGGTTTTCACCGCATAATCGGATCATCCTACTCCAGGTTGGGCCTCGCGGCCACGCACGGTGCTCGTAAGCCGATCCTAAACAAGGCCAAAAAACCAACATGGCGTTGATCCTCGGAACATCCTGTTTAGGACTTGCGAACGCCACCCTACGTGCCGCTGGATCCTCCCCCCCTTTGTAAGGCCTAACTATTGCAGATATTAAACTAATCCTTGCAAAGCAAGGAGCAATCGTAACGGACCAGATCTACTAAATAATGAACAAGCAGGGTGCCGCCCCCACACCTGAGATAGGTGTGAGGGCGGCTAGACATGCAAGGGTTGCACTACGTAAGCATGTTATACGGAGAACTATGCTAACCCTAACACATCTATGATAACTACGTTGCCCGCCATCAAAGACGCTTCAAGACGGCAACGCATGAACAACGTGGAGCTTGTGCTGCCTAGATCGCAAGATGCGATCTAGGCAGCATGTCGCTTACCTGATTGAAACCCTCGAGACGAAGGAGTTGGCGATGCGCCGAGATTGGTTTGTTTTGGGGTGAACGTTGTGTTGTTGTTTATTCCATAAACCCTAGATACATATTTATAGTCCAGGGGACTTTCTAACGTGGGAATATCCCACCGTGCACGATACAAACTCTAATCTTGATCTAAGATACAATCTATTATAATTAAAGATACACGGGCAACCTAGCCCAAATTCTCCGTGCAAGGCCGCTTCAGAAATCTTCCACGTGTAGTCTTCCAAGCCCATCTCTCTTACGGCCCACCTCTGGATTTGTCCAAAATCTGGTGATAACACATGCCCCCCTGGTTTTGGAAATAACATTTCCAAAATCATTATGCTTTCCTTTTGAAGGGTCATGTCGTGGCAGAACAGAGCCATTTGCAGCATCCGTCATCATTATGCCCTGTCCTCTCAGCTTCTCTGCAAAATTTGACAGCTCTGACATTACCCCTTCAGAAACTGTAATGGCAGTAATTCCCACCAGGTTTCTCATTTTTTAACCGTGCCGACTGATTAGTTATCTTTATCCCCTTCCTCTGTTCCAGCCATCGGCACCCCCAAAAAACCCTTCTGCGCACCATGTCTTCTTCTTCCTCTGCCTCGTCGGGACTTTCCTTCGAGTCCTCCTCTCCCGAGCCGATGCCAGCACCGAGCCCACAAGAGGTCCATGCGGCCAACATCCGCCGCGCCATTGAGGCCGGGGAGGAGTCAGACCATGACTTCTCCATCTGGTCCGAGGACGACCAGTCCTCGACGGACGGGGAGAGCGACCTCCGCTTCCTCGCCAACGGGGAATCGGAGGAGGAGAGCGATGACGATCGCTTCTCCTGGGATGACTTTACCTCCTCCGAGGTGAAGGAGGAGGAAGAGGAGGAGGAGGATGACGACGACAGCCCCTCCGACGAGCCGCCGGCCAAGCGCCATTGCCCCTGGCCAGGGAATCTCAGTGATTATGATAGCGACGACGACGACGACGACGTGGAGGACGAGGACAACGAAGGCCCTGTCGGCGGCCGCTACAGCAGCGACGACGAGCCCGCCGGGAGCAGCGCTGACAGCGCTGACGACGGTGACAACGAGGGCAGTGACGGCCCGTAGAATAGGACCTCTAGAATAGGATCAAGAATGAGACGGGGCAATGTATCCCCTTAGTACTCCCTTTTGAGAGCAATCAGCTCTTCTATGTAAGAAATCTAGTTTATCAATGAAGAACTTTTCCTCAATTTGATTTTGCCGATTTCTTCAGAGTTTAATTGAGCCGATTCCCTCTTCTGCTGACCCCGCCGATCGTCCCTTAGCCAATGCCCAACGAGCTGATGACAACGCACCGGTATCTCAATGCCCCATCCCTTTGAGCTCTGGCTGACAACTAGGCAGATCGACGTTCTCACGAGAGCCCCAGGACCACTGCCGACACGACTTGCTCCTGAAGTCGATACCACTGGGTTTTCAGCCCGATGAAATCTCAATCGGTTTCTTAAGAACGGAAAATTCTACGCCAGCAGTTGCCCCCCCCCGAGCCTCTATCAAGGCGAGCATATCAGTGGACTAACCAAATGTGTCGCCGTCGGTTCCCAAGTCATGATGCGGAACCAGCCGATTTCAGCAAAATCGGCTCTTCAGAGCAGAGAACCTTCAGGGTGAGCTGCCCCCCGAGCTTCTTCAGTCCACTTTTCGCGCCTTGCAGGTCAGATCGGCTCCTTCCCTGTGGTGGATCTGATGCAACCCATCCTCGAAGTCATCAAGCCACTCAACTGAGGAGTTCTTCCATTAGAATCTCTCTTCGTGACTCCCTTCCTGCTCCATTGACCCTTTCCGCTCATAACAGCTGTACCTCTTGAGTCGATGGCCACGTATCTGCATCGGCTAAACTTTTTGTGTTTTTTTTTTATTTGGCCGATTTTTCCGAATCGGCCCCCAATATTCCACTGCACGCATGTCTGCACATGTTTATCTGCATATGTTCATCTGACTATATGCCCCCCGAGCCGAATCTGCCAAATGACTGCAGATATCGGCTTTCATGGTTAGTCAGGGCACTGCACTTGTACGTCGGCTTCGCAAAGATTCATGCTGACTTTCATCTGCCGACGTGGCCGCTGCCCAGTAGATCGTTGCTGACCACAAACAGAATATGTGCAGAAGATAATTTTAGCCGATTGCTGGAATCGGCCTCCACATTGCTTGTTCGATGAAGGTTTTGTAATGTTCCTCCATAAATTTTTTTTGGGGCCGATCACAAGGATCAGCCTCACCTGGTTCGCTCATTGTTTTAATCCTGCTACTCGGTTAGGCTGGATAAAACCAACCCAACCTCTGACTTGATGCGCCTGCTGTCATCCACCTTTAGTTCATCGTATAATCGTGGAGCACTAAGCTCTGTCGGCAAGACAAGCACCATGTTTGTGCCAGCCGATGTTTCATCATCGGCTTTCTTTTGCTTGGGACGCCACTCCATTCTCCGTGGACGACCCTCCTCATCCAGGGCTCGCTGAATCTTTGCAGCCAGATCAGGCCGTACCTTCCTTAGCGTATGCAGGTATAACCTTTCGGCTTCCTCCAGGCCGCGCAACCGCTGAACCCTGCGTTTTTGTGAACGGCTGAGTCCGTCAGGGCACCACCTTGGACGGTGGTACCTGTCTTCTTCTAGTCCCTCGTCTTCGGAATCCTCGAGATCTGCCCAACGAAGTGACTCAGCGCGTTTGCTTGGTGGTGGGAGAGGCCCTAAGCGCTCAAACACAGACACGTTGGCTGCCTCCTTCTTCTTCTTGTTGCATTCTGGGCAATTGCCGATTGTGGGCAATCGGCTCATTCCTGAATCCCAGCAGTGTCTGAAGAAAGGGCAGTCCCGAGTGTCCGGCGTTGTCATCTTGCTCCCTTGACTTGTCCGTGGCACGGCGCTCGTGCTCCTCCTCATCGCGATCCCGCCGACGATGTCTTCCGGCTTCTCTAGCCGCCCGATCTCCTTCATCATCATAGTTGGACCGTCGGCGTTGGTCATACTGACTCACATATTTGTTGAGGAGGTGATCAGAGAGAGGTCGTTGATATCTTATGTTCTTCACTTCTCCCTCTGTGACGTAGCGCTTGCCATCATGATGGAGCCGATCGCGTGGAGCGGCCTCCTCTGTGTCCTTGCTATGAGAGCAGCTGCCCTCATCTCCATCTTTGCCAGAGTGGTTCCCAAGTCCTACCATGTTGATGCTGAACGTGGGACCTGGCTGGCAACCCTCAGGGTAGATGACTTCTACCATGTTAACGGCGGGGAAGGGCTGGGTGTCTACCTTCATGGCGTACTGGTTGAAAATTAAACGCCCCTTCTCTATCGCCGCTTGGATGTGCTGACGCCACACCCTGCAGTCGTTGGTGGCATGGGAAAGCGAGTTGTGGAATTTGCAGTACGGCTTTCCGTTTAGCTCTTGCGCCGTGGGAAACTTGAGACCCTCAGGAATCGTCAACTGTTTCTCCTTGAGCAGGAGGTCGAAAATTTGTTCAGTCTTGGTCACGTCAAAATCAAATCCCCTGGGCGGCCCTGGTGGCTTTACCCATTTGCAGGACACGGGGGTTCCTCCCCGAGTCCACTCAGCCACTGCTACTTCTTGGTCTCCCGCAGCACTTCACCTTCCTCTCGTATCGACCATGACTATCGCACGCTTGAACTTGTCTTGGTACAGGTCCGGGTGGCGCTGTTCATATGCTGATAGTTTCGAACCATGTGCGCCACGAGGGATAATCTGCTTGGGAGGCCATGTCCTTGAGCTGTGTTGCAAGGCCAGCATCGCCAACTCGTTGCTTCCTTTTTAGTTATACGAACCGAATCACATCGGTTCCAAAGATTCCCGAAGCGCTGGATGTACTCGTCACCGTTTCTCCGCGCTTCGACGTAGTTGTGCTAGATCGGCAATGCTAGACTCGGAAGCTTCGAATGGTATTGCATATGGAACTGTTTCTTCCAATTGCTTCCAAGACTGGATGGAGTTTGTCGGCAAAGAGGTATACCATCCAAAAGCCGATCTGTGAGGGACGGTGAAACGAGCCACACGCGTAGCTGATCCGAGACTGACGCCGGTCCTTGGTGCGCCAAATAGCGGCCGATGGGCTCGATGGAGCTGGAGCCATCCGATCCACTGAATATGGAGAAGTCGGGAGCCGATATTTAGGTGGCAGCGGGATCATCTCGTACTCGTCTGGGTACGGCTTGGAATAGCCGATTGCCCTTCTTTCGGCACCATGCCGAATCGGTCTCTCGCATGGTATCGATCTGATCCGCCGTGCTGGCTGCAGGAGATGCGCTCTGAAGATTCGCCGGGGTGGCGTACTTAGCCAGCCATGTTTGCTTTTCCAGCTCTGAGCCAACTGCAGGAGCTGGGCTCGGGAGTTTCGTCGGGGTGGCGTACTTAGTTAGCCACGTCTGCTTCTCAAGCTCTGTTGCTGACGTTCCTCCTGTTTGCGCCGGAGTCCCCGACGTTGTGGCCTGGTTTGAGAGTGGCCATTGCCACAATCTGGCACATACGTGCACGCGTATCCTTGAGGGATCTCCTTAGGCGCCTTAGCCAAGAACTGGTAGTCACTAGGGTCACCACCGATCTTGTAGATGACGAATGCCGGTGTAGCCGGCACTTCAGCTGGTGCTGCCAACGCATATGGCAGCGGTGGACGGGACTGGAGTGGCAACTCTCCTTGATGCGTCCCGAGAGCTGGTCCTGACGGCGAGTACTGGTGGCTCATGATCTCTCGGATCACGCGCAGAGCGAGACGCTCCAACACGTTGACCAAGTTTTCGAGTGGCGGTGTAGCGAGTGAGCCACCAAGTAGTTGATCTCCTCGCCGTAGGCCCTGGTGCGTTCCTCCGACGGGGCAGAGAGATCTATCCCATCGAGTGCACCTTGTGGTGAGAATCCCTTCCATCTGATGCCATGGGTACGGGTTCTCTGAAAAGAGCCGATGAGGTCGGCTTCGAGGGTGACCTTGATCTCGTCGTATTTCTTCTTGAGCTCGGCAGGTAACTCCTCGTAGGTGACTGGCGTGCCGTCCGCCGCCATCTCAGATGTAGATGGCGATGTGGTTGATGTAGACGATTGTCCCACCGGGCGTGCGGAATGTGTTGATCGCCAAAACCCACCGGCGGGCAGCGGCCCTGTCAACACAGGTAGAGCCGGGAAGAGCCTAGAGCTGCGGCTGGCCGAGACCCCTCCGAGCGACGGCCCGCAATGCTCTTTCTCTCGGTCACACGCGGCGATGCGAAGTGCAAGGGCGTGCCACCTGACCTATACCTGGTCAGGAAGGTGATGGGGATGCCTCGCTTAGTTCCTGCATGGCATACACGTAAACATTAAATAAGAGCCTCGATCGGCTCTCAGGTTATCCTGTGAATCGGCTCAAAGAGCCGATCCACCCATGATTCGTACGGGGTGCACGAATACTTGGTGATCCTGCTTGATCAAGATAAAGCTAATGAGATTTACGACGATTTAGGGTTTTCACCGCATAATTGGATCATCCTACTCCAGGTTGGGCCTCGCGGCCACGCACGGTGCTCATAAGCCAATCCTAAACAAGGCCAAAAAACCAACATGGCGTTGATCCTCGGAACATCCTGTTTAGGACTTGCGAACGCCACCCTACGTGCCGCTGGATCCTCCCCCCCTTTGTAAGGCCTAACTATTGCAGATACTAAACTAATCCTTGCAAAGCAAGGAGCAATCGTAACGGATCAGATCTACTAAATAATGAACAAGCAGGGTGCCGCCCCCACACCTGAGATAGGTGTGAGGGCGGCTAGACATGCAAGGGTTGCACTACGTAAGCATGTTATACGGAGAACTATGCTAACCCTAACACATCTATGATAACTACGTTGCCCGCCATCAAAGACGCTTCAAGACGGCAACGCATGAACAACGTGGAGCTTGTGCTGCCTAGATCGCAAGATGCGATCTAGGCAGCATGTCGCTTACCTGATTGAAACCCTCGAGACGAAGGAGTTGGCGATGCGCCGAGATTGGTTTGTTTTGGGGTGAACGTTGTGTTGTTGTTTATTCCATAAACCCTAGATACATATTTATAGTCCAGGGGACTTTCTAACGTGGGAATATCCCACCGTGCACGATACAAACTCTAATCTTGATCTAAGATACAATCTATTATAATTAAAGATACACGGGCAACCTAGCCCAAATTCTCCGTGCAAGGCCGCTTCAGAAATCTTCCACGTGTAGTCTTCCAAGCCCATCTCTCTTACGGCCCACCTCTGGATTTGTCCAAAATCTGGTGATAACAACATCCCCTCACACGTGTTGAAACTCTCGACCTTTGTTTTTACTGTTCTGTTTTGGATGGGTTTTTTCATCCCGATGCTATCCAGGTCCTAGACGCCCCAGATACGGATGTCTACGATAAGGTGTTGGTGTCACATTAGAGAACATACGGTGACGAAATTGATTATAGGCATCATCTAGAAGAGGGAAGTAGTTAAGAGTAACAACATGAATAAGAACAAGCTCCGATTGAGGCCGTTTAGAAAGCATTGAAAATCTCTTTGGGATCTAAGATGAAATTACTTCACTTTCTCACGATCAATTTTAATGTACGCACACATGCCCTCACACGTGTTGAAACTCTCGACCCCCAAAATGACTAACCCAAAGTAACAAACAAGTATGCAAAAAACACAAGTTTTTTTTTTGTTTTTACTGTTCGGTTTTGCATGGGCTATTTCATCCCGATGCTATCCAGGTCCTAGACGCCCCAGATACGGATGTCTACGATAGGGTGTTGGTGTCACATTAGAGAAGATACGGTGACGAAATTGATTATAGGCATCATCTAGAAGAGGGAAGTAGTTAAGAGTAACAACATGAATAAGAACAAGCTCCGATTGAGGCCGTTTAGAAAGCATTGAAAATCTCTTTGGGATCTAAGATGAAATTACTTCACTTTCTCACGATCTATATAAATTTTAGTGTACGCACACATCCCCTCACACGTGTTGAAACTCTCGACCCCCAAAACGACTAACCCAAAGTAACAAACAAGTATGCAAAAAACACAAGTTTTTTTTGTTTTTACTGTTCGGTTTTGCATGGGTTTTTTCATCCCGATGCTATCCAGGTCCTAGACGCCCCAGATACGGATGTCTACGATAGGGTGTTGGTGTCACATTAGAGAAGATACGGTGACGAAATTGATTATAGGCATCATCTAGAAGAGGGAAGTAGTTAAGAGTAACAACATGAATAAGAACAAGCTCCGATTGAGGCCGTTTAGAAAGCATTGAAAATCTCTTTGGGATCTAAGATGAAATTACTTCACTTTCTCATGATCTATATAAATTTTAATGTACGCACACATCCCCTCACACGTGTTGAAACTCTCGACCTTTGTTTTTACTGTTCTGTTTTGGATGGGTTTTTTCATCCCGATGCTATCCAGGTCCTAGACGCCCCAGATACGGATGTCTACGATAAGGTGTTGGTGTCACATTAGAGAACATACGGTGACGAAATTGATTATAGGCATCATCTAGAAGAGGGAAGTAGTTAAGAGTAACAACATGAATAAGAACAAGCTCCGATTGAGGCCGTTTAGAAAGCATTGAAAATCTCTTTGGGATCTAAGATGAAATTACTTCACTTTCTCACGATCAATTTTAATGTACGCACACATGCCCTCACACGTGTTGAAACTCTCGACGCCCAAAATGACTAACCCAAAGTAACAAACAAGTATGCAAAAAACACAAGTTTTTTTTTTGTTTTTACTGTTCGGTTTTGCATGGGCTATTTCATCCCGATGCTATCCAGGTCCTAGACACCCCAGATACGGATGTCTACGATAGGGTGTTGGTGTCACATTAGAGAAGATACGGTGACGAAATTGATTATAGGCATCATCTAGAAGAGGGAAGTAGTTAAGAGTAACAACATGAATAAGAACAAGCTCCGATTGAGGCCGTTTAGAAAGCATTGAAAATCTCTTTGGGATCTAAGATGAAATTACTTCACTTTCTCACGATCTATATAAATTTTAGTGTACGCACACATCCCCTCACACGTGTTGAAACTCTCGACCCCCAAAACGACTAACCCAAAGTAACAAACAAGTATGCAAAAAACACAAGTTTTTTTTTGTTTTTACTGTTCGGTTTTGCATGGGTTTTTTCATCCCGATGCTATCCAGGTCCTAGACGCCCCAGATACGGATGTCTACGATAGGGTGTTGGTGTCACATTAGAGAAGATACGGTGACGAAATTGATTATAGGCATCATCTAGAAGAGGGAAGTAGTTAAGAGTAACAACATGAATAAGAACAAGCTCCGATTGAGGCCGTTTAGAAAGCATTGAAAATCTCTTTGGGATCTAAGATGAAATTACTTCACTTTCTCACGATCTATATAAATTTTAATGTACGCACACATCCCCTCACACGTGTTGTGTAAGCCCCAGGAGTAGGAAAAACCTAGAGCGCGCAAGTAAGAGGGGTTTCTGTGCATGAGGTCACTACAAAGGACCGTGAGGTCGCCTCGCATTCCCAAGCATATGGGTAGGCCAAGCAACAGCTCGACACGCCCATGCACACAACACCCACCTCAAAGGCTCACGATAGGCTTTCCAAGCCTGAGTGCTTCACCTTCCTGTGCACTTCACACATACACACACTGTGCACAGGATACAAGGGTAGAATACAGCTTGAATATCACAACATGACTATGTATGACACAAAAGATGGAAATAAGGTTCATATATATAGCAACGCTCTAATGAGCAAGATCCAAATGCCACTCAATAGGGAAACATATCCCAACAGTACATCATACATAAGATAGCCAAATAGTCTGGGTACAGACAAGAACCAAATGGGACTAAGAGTCCTGAAGATAATCAAGCGGTGTTCCCATAACCAACAAGCCACAGGCTGCTGCCTTAGGAACGATCCTGCTACGCAACGAAGTCGTCGTCCGTGAACTCGACAAAGTAGCCACCTACGTACTGCTCATCATCTATCGTACCTGTTTGTCGAAAAGCGGGTTCCGGAAAAAGAGGAAGAAAAACGAGGGTAAGTACCGTTGGCACGTACTTGCGAGACAAGACCAGCTATGCTTGCTGGTGGGCGGTGTAAACTTCGCCCGGCTATATGTGGAGTTTAGCGGCAGCAAAGCACTAACCAATAGAGACACGCTACAACATCCGTCTAATAGAGAAGGTGAGAGAGCGCATATTCTAGCAGTTCTATACTCTGCAATCAACAACCCAGCCAAAAGCGATCCCCCTTAGCCAAGAGGTACTAACAAGGCACTCACACAGTTGACAATTTTATATCCATTCCATTATAATAGGGCTAACTTACTACGCAAGTAATTAGCAAGTTATTAATGACAACTTTAGGTGTAAGTTGTTCTATGATCGAGTTAAACAGTTCCAAGTCGTCCATAACCGCGGACACGGCTTTCCGAAAAGATTTAACCCTGCAGGGGTGCACCAATGTTACCATACACGCATGCTCGAACCCGCATAGCAAGTGTGGAGTCTCACAACAAGACCGTTCCCAAATCAACAAGAATGCCTAGGGGGGCCACCCGACTAAGCTACCCGAAACGAAGTTCGGCCGTACTCCGATGCGGACTCAGGGTTTGCGACGGCGGCTAGGCGTGCGAACCACACGCTTTCGCTAAACGTCCCGCGGGGTACAATACAGGAATAAACACCCGAAGGCAACAGTAATAAACACCCGAAGGCAACAGTAGGTAAAGCATGGCATACATGGCATACATGGCATAGGCAAATAAAACCAAGGTTGTGGCCCCCTTTTCAACAGACTTGAGAAATGGTAATGGGTGATGGGGGGTCCCGATAAATCCTCCCACGAGTGGTTAGCGCGCTCAGTCTTAGAAACAGATAACAAGAACTCGGGTCCTAGGGGACATTAGCAAGTCAAAGTTCCGATGCTTTCGCAAAGGGGCTCACAGATGCCTCTGCATATTATATCCCTTTGCAATTTTAAGTTGTAGCAAAAGTTATCATCATCATTTTGAAAAGGTAGTACATGTGTCAACATCCCAACAAGATATCCCGAACATTTCGAGATATCAACAAAAATCCTAAACTCGCCTACGACTCGCAAAGCTGGCAAACAACAAACAATAGGTAGGGCGAGGAGGTGTATCTCGGACATATAGGTAACAAGTGGAATAGGACACGTGACACAACAGAATCGCAACATAAGGATAGCAAAAGATCAAAAGAGCATGTAAAATGTAAAATAGGTGAAGGGGTGGGCTCGCCTGTCAGATCAGAGGTAGAAGCACCGACACGATCCTCCAGAGGGAACTCGTACTCCTGCTCAAATCTTGCTGCGTCGGCGTCTACTCGAGAAGAAGCAAATAGCACATACAAGAAAGTATAGCACAAATCAATACAAGTAGATGCAATGCGCAATATGATGCATGATGACATGGCCAGATGATTTGTGCATGGCAAAATTAAGTGGGGTGCTCATAATTCTCATGGAATGATAATCACCCTCACATAACATTTAGTTGTAGTTGCAATTTCAATTATTTCTAACCAGGGATGATGCCAATGATGCATGGGAATGTCAGATTTGAATTCCTCTCGTTTTTCTGATGAGAATGGACATATCATATGTTGAATTTGGAAATGTAGTGTGAGAGATACGAATTATGCCATAATTAAACAATTTTAATCAGATTTTAATTATGTCCAATTTTTATTTATCCAAAACCCAAAACAAAGTTCATATTTGGAAAGAGCATGAAATGGTGATCAAATTGGATATATCATTTGTCAAATTTGAGTTTCGAAAGTGCAAAAATAAATAGATTGGAAATTAGCCAGATTTCAAAACATAAAAGGGATTTGAATCTGGCTTCAGATTTGGGCGGGAGATATTCATATTTGGAAAGAGCATGAAATGGTGATCAAATTGGATATATCATTTGTCAAATTTGAGTTTCGAAAGTGCAAAAATAAATAGATTGGAAATTAGGCAGATTTCAAAACATAAAAGGGATTTGAATCTGGCTTCAGATTTGGGCGGGAGATATTTTATACAGAGGTGGAGCTAGCCCTGGTCGCTGACCAGTGGGGTCCGCGGACACGTCAGCGTGCCTGCGTGTCAAGGCAAAAAAGGTTTGGCTGATCCTGCGCGAGCCAGGACTCGAACTAGGGCCGATTCAGTGTGGAGCAAGGAGCATAGCCACTGGGCTGCTCGATCGGATTTGATACGATACAGGCTTCAGACAACCTAAGCTGTGTAGCCGAAGTTAACTGAATTTTTGACAGTTGAAACTGAAGAAGTGACAGCTGCTGTGCTGCAGATGTGCTTCCTGCACGATTCTTAAAGCGGCCAAAACGAGGGATCTGGGTGGCCATTTGAGGAGCTCTCAACGAGTTGAGTAAGTAGGATGTTCCAAGATTTGAATGGAACTGGAATGGTTCAGTTTGGTGCGTCGTGTCGCCGGCGGTGAGCTTTGGAAAACGAGACCGTGTCACAGACGATGAACAGCGAAAACAGAAAACTGTTTTCTGGACCAAACTTTGAACAACGATGGCGTCGTCGATTCTGATCCGTTTTGGATGAAACCAAGCCTAAGAGAAAGAGGGTACTGCCGTGCTTCCAACGGTACCAAGAACACGTGCTGAAACAAACTGAGACGCCGGGGAGAATCGACGAAAGGGAGCACCGCGAAACAGAAAACTGTTTCCGTTTATATCTCCAGTAACTCGTTTGATCTCGGTTCTCGTCGATTTCTGCAACGTCTGAGCGATGCATGGTGTGCAGAGAAGAGATTAGGGGACGTGCTCACCCTGGGGTGGTCGAAGATGACTAGGAAGCAGCGGAGGAGCTTCCGGCGTCGAGGAAGAAGGGCGGCCGGGAGGTAGACGACGGTGGCGTGGGCGCGCTCGTGCAGCTGCGGCGGCGCTCGGCGTCGGGAAGGCGTCCAGGACGAAGAGGAGGACGACGCGGTTCCGTTCCCGCGGTCAGGTGGGGTCGACGACGTCCATGGCGACGGTGGCGGTCGACGGCGGTGACGGGTAAAACCCTCTCAACTGCTCACGGGAAAGGATGGAGATGGAGGGAGGCGGCGGCTTGGAGAGGAGGAGGTTGCAGCTAGGGTTCGAGTAGAGGGTGCTGTTGCTTTTAAGAGGAAGAGGAGGGCCGCGCGATGGAGCAGGTGGCGTCGTGGCTTTTCCAGGGGCGCCATTGCCCGATATGGTGGCCTTCTCCGACGTGGAAAGGTGATCGAGGACGAGGTCCTCGTACCTCTTCGGGCAGAGCTGGTCTTGGGCCACTTGGTGGGCTTCGGTTGGAGAAAGAGAGGGAGAGATGGCCGGGTGAGATGAGAGATGGGCTCCGGCTGGGTTGGGTAGCTTTAGGTTTGGGTTTTTGGGTTTAGTTAGCTAGGTTTTTCTCTGTTCTTTTAATTTTAAACCAAAACCAAATAATTGAGAAGAGGGAGAGGAAAGGTTTGAGGTATTTTGAATATTTGAAAACAGAGAAGGATATGAGATGTCTCAAGCTACATAACCATACATGGTTTGCTTGGGAAAAAGAAGAAAAGAAATCAAAGAGAGACATAGAGGTTGAAATAGGATTTCAACATTTTATGTGCAAAACTATTTTTGGCAAACCATGAAAATATATCCAACCATTTGAATAGGAGTACCTCCAACTCAATTAAGTTGGCTTTGCAAGATAGAAGAGGTAGGAGAGAGATTAAGGGTGCCACCAAATTTTAGAAAATTTGGCCATGACCTTTTTGTTTTAGGGTTTAAGAGATGGGGAAAAAGGTGTGAGCTTTTCTTGGAACATCACAAGAGGAGGGGATGAACCAAGAAGAAGGAGGGAACAACAAGCAACAAAGAAGAACCAAAGGCAAATGCAATTTAGTAAAACCAAAGTGGTGATATGCATGTATGCAACATGATGGCATGAACAAAATGCAAGAAAGATACAAAAGGTTCTAAGGTGTTACTCTTGGGATGTTACAAACGCCCCCCCTTGAAGGAATCGCGCCCCGAGATTCTCAGGAAGAAGAGAAAAAGGACGGGTACTCGGAGCGGAGTTGATCTTCCCGCTCCCAAGTTGCTTCTTTATCGGAATGATGCGACCACTGCACCTTGAGGAACTTGACAGAGTTGTTGCGAGTTCGACGTTCAGCTTCATCAAGAATCCGAACGGGATGCTCTTTGTAGGAGAGATCTTCTTGGAGGTCAATGGACTCGTGATCAACTGCACGGCCCGGATCTTTGAAGCACTTCTTGAGCTGTGACACGTGGAAGACATCGTGCACTTTGGAGAGCTTCTCAGGAAGTTCAAGGAGGTAAGCGACTTCACCACGCTTTGCTAGAACTTTGAAGGGACCAATGTATCTTGGCGCTAGCTTGCCTTTGATACCGAAGCGATGAGTGCCCCTCATAGGAGTAACACGAAGGTAGGCTTGATCACCAGGATGATATAACATATCACGGTGCCTGCTATCATAATAGCTTTTCTGCCGAGATTGTGCTATCTTCAGATTGTCACGAATGATTCGCACCTTTTCTTCAGCCTCGTTGATGACATCGGGGCCAAAGATTTGCCTTTCACCAGTTTCAGACCAGTTCAGAGGTGTTCTGCATTTGCGACCATAGAGAGCTTCAAAGGGGTGCCATGCCCAAACTGGCTTGATAGCTGTTGTTGTAAGAGAACTCAGCGAATGGAAGACATTCTTCCCATTTCATGCCGAAGGAGATAACACAGGCGCGGAGCATGTCCTCGAGAATCTGATTGACTCTTTCGACTTGCCCACTCGTTTGCGGATGGTAAGCTGTGCTGAAGAGCAGATTAGTTCCCATAGCTTTCTGAAAGCTTGCCCAAAACTTGGAAGTGAAGATGCTTCCGCGATCAGAGCTTATTTCCAAGGGAACACCATGAAGAGAAACAATCTTTGCAGTGTAGAGCTCAGCCAACTGACTAGCAGATATTGTTTCTTTGACAGGAAGGAAGTGAGCAACCTTAGAAAGACGGTCGATCACCACGAAGATAGCATCATTGCCTTTCCGAGACTTAGGAAAACCAGTTACAAAGTCCATCTCAATCTTATCCCATTTCCACTCAGGAATCTTCAGGGGTTGGAGGACACCGGCAGGTCTCTGATGTTCTGCTTTGACACGGCGACAGACATCACATTCTGAGACATAGCGAGCAACATCCCTTTTCATCCTAGTCCACCAATAGGTAGACTTGATATCGAGATACATCTTTGTGCTGCCAGGATGGATAGAAAGAGGAGTGTCGTGAGCTTCTTTGAGAATGAGGTTTCTCAGGTCTGGATCATTCGGAACAACAAAACGACCTTGGAAGAAGAGAGTTCCTTTATCATCGAGAGAGAAAGACTTGTACTTGGGCTTGTGCATATTCTCTTTGATATTCTTGCTGCAAATATCCCGCAACTGTCCTTTTCGGATCTTATCTTCAAGAGTTTGCGTGATCACCAAGTTTGCAAGGTAGCCTTGGGGAACAAGCTCAAGATTCAATTTCCTGAATTCTTCATAAAGAGCAGGTTGACTTTCTTGAATCATGAGGTTGTTGCAATAAGACTTGCGACTAAGGGCGTCAGCCATGACATTAGCTTTGCCTGGAGTGTAGCTGATAGACAGATCAAAGTCCTTGATGGTTTCCATCCATCTCGTTTGACGGAGGTTCAAGTTGGGTTGTGTGAAGATGTATTTGAGACTCTTGTGGTCGGTGAAGATCTCACATTTGTTGCCCAACAAGTATTGGCGCCATGTTATTAAAGCATGTAACACGGCAGCAAGCTCGAGATCATGTGTGGGATAGTTGAGTTCATGCTTTTTCAACTGACGAGAAGCATACGCCACAACTTGACGTTCTTGCATGAGGACAGCGCCTAGCCCATGAAGAGAGGCATCACAAAAGATCTGGAAAGGTTTAGAAGTATCTGGAAGAACAAGGATAGGTGTGGAAGTGAGCTTCTGCTTGAGGAGATCAAAGCTTTCTTGGCATTGAGGAGACCAAAGGAACTTCTTGTCTTTCTTCAGGAGATCGGTAAGAGGCTTGGCGATCTTGGAGAAATTCTCAACGAAGCGGCAGCAGTAACTTGCCAAACCGAGGAAACTTCTCACTTGCTTGACATTCTTCGGAGGAAGCCATTCAACGATCGCCTTGACGGTTTCAGGATTGACAGCAATGCCTTTTCCCGAAATGACATGGCCAAGATAGACGACTTGAGGAAGCCAAAATTCACACTTGGAGAACTTGGCATAGAGACGGTGTTCACGAAGCTTCATGAGGATGAGGCGAAGATGCTCTTCATGCTCCTCATTGGACTTGGAGTAGACAAGGATATCATCAAGATAGACTACCACAAACTTGTCGAGGTACTCCATGAAAATGTAGTTCATCAACCGAGAGAAAGTGGCAGGAGCATTAGTGAGGCCAAAGGACATGACGGTGTATTCGTAGAGACCATAACGAGTTTTGAAGGCTGTCTTGGGTACATCCTCCTTGCGGATTTTGATTTGGTGATAACCACTTCTCAAATCCATCTTAGAGAACACAGTTGCACCCGCAAGCTGATCAAAGAGCTCATTGATGCGAGAAAGAGGATATGTATTCTTGATCGTTTTCTCATTGAGAGGACGGTAGTCAACCACCAATCGATCAGTTTTATCCTTTTTCTTGACGAAGATGGTAGGACATCCCCATGGAGAAGTGCTTGGCTGAATGAAACCAAGTTTTTGCAACTCGTCAAGTTGCTTCTTGAGTTCAGCCAACTCATTGGGACCCATTTTGTATGGTCGCTTTGAGATAGGAGCTGTTCCAGGCTCTAGTTCAATGACGAACTCAACAACCCTGTCAGGTGGCATACCTGGAAGTTCTTCAGGAAAGACATCAGGAAAGTCGCAAGCCACCGGTATAGACTCAAGCTCCGGAAGAGAACTAGGATTCAAAGCAAAGAGCTGAACGGAAGGTGTCTGAGAAGGTGTATAGGTCAAGGATCCTGTCGAAGTAGGAAGAGAAACTGAATGCTCAGCGCAATCAATGACAGCTTTGTTGGCCTTCAACCAATCCATGCCAAGGATGACATTAATGCCAGAAGATCTAAGCTCGATGAGGGATGCAAGGAACACATGGTTTCCAATCTGAATTTGATTACCATGGCTTACGATAGTGGATAACATCTGCGCTCCAGGGGATTGAACCATAAGAGATTTAGGCATGAGCTCCATAGCAAAGTTATTGCTTTGAGCAAAACTATCAGACACAAAAGATAGAGAAGCTCCTGTATCGAACAGTACTTTTGCAGGAATAGAGTTAACAAGCAAAGTACCAAGCACGACGTCGGTAGCTTGTTCAGCTTGCTCGACGTTGATGTTGTTGACGCGAGCAGCCCTCGGACCTTGCCTGTTGTTGTTGTTGAAGGCACGGCCCGGAGCTGGTGCACGAACCATCGCATTTGTCGAGGTAGAGCGAGGTGGTGGTGGAGGAAGCTTCTGAGGGCAGAAGGTAGAGATGTGCCCAACCTGACCACACTTGTAGCATGTGGGGTCGGCACGTGGACCCATCGGCCTTGGTCCACCATATGCAGGCCTTGGCGGAGCTTGGTAGGTCCTCTGCTGAAGCTGTGGGGTGGGAGGGCGGGGAGCATACCCAGCGTGTGCTGCGCGGGGAGCATACCCAGCTTGTGTAGCTTGTCCTGGCGGTGCGGGATAAGGAACCCACAGCCTGCGCTTCTGAGGCGGCGCTGAAGAAGGAGCACCAACCTCTCGAGTATGCTTGCGTGACTCCTCGAACGCAAGCCTACCCGACTCTTCCTTGACAGCAGTGTTGACAAGCTTGTCGAAAGTTTCTGCCGCGACATGAGTGAGCGCGTACTTGAGTGCCGGCTTGAGGCCATTACGGAACCTCTTCTGCTTCTTGGCATCAGTGGACACTTCTTCACCACCATAGCGAGCTAGCTTGGAGAACTCGATGCTATACGCCATCACGTCTTTGTTGCCTTGAACAAGACTAAGGAATTTCTCCTTCATCCTGTCCATGAGCCCTTCAGGAATGTGGTGGCTCCTGAAAGCTTCCCGGAACTCTTCCCATGTGACATCAGGCGCATTGGCGGGACGCATCTCGAGAAAGTTCTCCCACCATGCGGCGGACCCTCCTGTCAGTAGGTGAGTCGCAAACCGCACCTTGTCTTCTGGGGCGACTCCCGCTGTGTTGAGCATGCGGTTGACATCGCGCACCCAATCATCTGCATCCAGCGGTTCAGGCGTAGAGTCGAACGATCGCGGGTTCAGCTGCAGGAAGTCCCGGATCATCACTCGGCCATTGCCTTGACGAGCTTGGTCGAAGTTGTGCTGGGTTTGCTGCATCTGACCCAACAGTTGAGTCATTTGCAACAGGGCTGGTCCCAGCAGAGGAGGTGGCGGAGGTCTAACCATCCTGTTGAGGAAAAACATAAGACGGTTGAAACAACAGATAAGAACAAAGCTTAGAACAAGGATTTAAGACCAGATAACTCATCGATCCATAGAATTCATCAAGGTACACCATACAAGGTTCAAGTACACATGAGATCCATACGACCGCAAACAAGGATAGAAAAACTAGAACATCCACTTGACACGCAGGACAGTGGAGTAAACGGTAGTTCCATGATGATAATGAAAAGGAAACAGGCTCCGGAACAAAGAAGTGGTCAAGATAGCATCGGATCAAAGGAGAATAACATGTTAGTATGAAAATACCAACATGTCAAAGGAATAGATTATATGTGGAGATTGACAAAAGATGATAACGAAGCAACCATAGTACAGAAAATTTTCAAAACATTTTTCCTTATGTCACTATGCTTTCCCACAAACACGTCCAAGCCTAGATGAAACAAGATAAGAATAGAGTAAAACCGTTGCACGTCCTTACCAGAGGGAGGGTGGGTGGGGTAAGAAATAAAAGCAGAATTCCTACTCTCGCGCACAATTTTTTTTTCTATGTAGCTAATAAAATATGAGTTTCTAGACACAACTTCGTCCGCTGCAAAGGGGCTCCTAAAGGCAGTCCTGCTCTGATACCAAGTCTGTAAGCCCCAGGAGTAGGAAAAACCTAGAGCGCGCAAGTAAGAGGGGTTTCTGTGCATGAGGTCACTACAAAGGACCGTGAGGTCGCCTCGCATTCCCAAGCATATGGGTAGGCCAAGCAACAGCTCGACACGCCCATGCACACAACACCCACCTCAAAGGCTCACGATAGGCTTTCCAAGCCTGAGTGCTTCACCTTCCTGTGCACTTCACACATACACACACTGTGCACAGGATACAAGGGTAGAATACAGCTTGAATATCACAACATGACTATGTATGACACAAAAGATGGAAATAAGGTTCATATATATAGCAACGCTCTAATGAGCAAGATCCAAATGACACTCAATAGGGAAACATATCCCAACAGTACATCATACATAAGATAGCCAAATAGTGCAGTGCAGAGACAAGAACCAAATGGGACTAAGAGTCCTGAAGATAATCAAGCGGTGTTCCCATAACCAACAAGCCACAGGCTGCTGCCTTAGGAACGATCCTGCTACGCAACGAAGTCGTCGTCCGTGAACTCGACAAAGTAGCCACCTGCGTACTGCTCATCATCTGTCGTACCTGTTTGTCGAAAAGCGGGTTCCGGAAAAAGAGGAAGAAAAACGAGGGTAAGTACCGTTGGCACGTACTTGCGAGACATGACCAGCTATGCTTGCTGGTGGGCGGTGTAAACTTCGCCCGGCTATATGTGGAGTTTAGCGGCAGCAAAGCACTAACCAATAGAGACACGCTACAACATCCGTCTAATAGAGAAGGTGAGAGAGCGCATATTCTAGCAGTTCTATACTCTGCAACCAACAACCCAGCCAAAAGCGATCCCCCTTAGCCAAGAGGTACTAACAAGGCACTCACACAGTTGACAATTTTATATCCATTCCATTATAATAGGGCTAACTTACTACGCAAGTAATTAGCAAGTTATTAACGACAACTTTAGGTGTAAGTTGTTCTATGATCGAGTTAAATAGTTCCAAGTCGTCCATAACCGCGGACACGGCTTTCCGAAAAGATTTAACCCTGCAGGGGTGCACCAATGTTACCATACACGCATGCTCGAACCCGCATAGCAAGTGTGGAGTCTCACAACAAGACCGTTCCCAAATCAACAAGAATGCCTAGGGGGCCACCCGACTAAGCTACCCGAAACGAAGTTCGGCCGTACTCCGATGCGGACTCAGGGTTTGCGATGGCGGCTAGGCGTGCGAACCACACGCTTTCGCTAAACGTCCCGCGGGGTACAATACAGGAATAAACACCCGAAGGCAACAGTAATAAACACCCGAAGGCAACAGTAGGTAAAGCATGGCATACATGGCATACATGGCATAGGCAAATAAAACCAAGGTTGTGGCCCCCTTTTCATCAGACTTGAGAAATGGTAATGGGTGATGGGGGGTCCCGATAAATCCTCCCACGAGTGGTTAGCGCGCTCAGTCTTAGAAACAGATAACAAGAACTCGGGTCCTAGGGGACATTAGCAAGTCAAAGTTCCGATGCTTTCGCAAAGGGGCTCACAGATGCCTCTGCATATTATATCCCTTAGCAATTTTAAGTTGTAGCAAAAGTTATCATCATCATTTTGAAAAGGTAGTACATGTGTCAACATCCCAACAAGATATCCCGAACATTTCGAGATATCAACAAAAATCCTAAACTCGCCTACGACTCGCAAAGCTGGCAAACAACAAACAATAGGTAGGGCGAGGAGGTGTATATCGGACATATAGGTAACAAGTGGAATAGGACACGTGACACAACAGAATCGCAACATAAGGATAGCAAAAGATCAAAAGAGCAAGTAAAATGTAAAATAGGTGAAGGGGTGGGCTCGCCTGTCAGATCAGAGGTAGAAGCACCGACACGATCCTCCAGAGGGAACTCGTACTCCTGCTCGTACTGCTCTGCGTCGGCGTCTACTCGAGAAGAAGCAAATAGCACATACAAGAAAGTATAGCACAAATCAATACAAGTAGATGCAATGCGCAATATGATGCATGATGACATGGCCAGATGATTTGTGCATGGCAAAATTAAGTGGGGTGCTCATAATTCTCATGGAATGATAATCACCCTCACATAACATTTAGTTGTAGTTGCAATTTCAATTATTTCTAACCAGGGATGATGCCAATGATGCATGGGAATGTCAGATTTGAATTCCTCTCGTTTTTCTGATGAGAATGGACATATCATATGTTGAATTTGGAAATGTAGTGTGAGAGATATGAATTATGCCATAATTAAACAATTTTAATCAGATTTTAATTATGTCCAATTTTTATTTATCCAAAACCCAAAACAAGTTCATATTTGGAAAGAGCATGAAATGCTGATCAAATTGGATATATCATTTGTCAAATTTGAGTTTCGAAAGTGCAAAAATAAATAGATTGGAAATTAGGCAGATTTCAAAACATAAAAGGGATTTGAATCTGGCTTCAGATTTGGGCGGGAGATATTTTATACAGAGGTGGAGCTAGCCCTGGTCGCTGACCAGTGGGGTCCGCGGACACGTCAGCGTGCCTGCGTGTCAAGGCAAAAAAGGTTTGGCTGATCCTGCGCGAGCCAGGACTCGAACTCGGGCCGATTCAGTGTGGAGCAAGGAGCATAGCCACTGGGCTGCTCGATCGAATTTGATACGATACAGGCTTCAGACAACCTAAGCTGTGTAGCCGAAGTTAACTGAATTTTTGACAGTTGATACTGAAGAAGTGACAGCTGCTGTGCTGCAGATGTGCTTCCTGCACGATTCTTAAAGCGGCCAAAACGAGGGATCTGGGTGGCCATTTGAGGAGCTCTCAACGAGTTGAGTAAGTAGGATGTTCCAAGATTTGAATGGAACTGGAATGGTTCAGTTTGGTGCGTCGTGTCGCCGGCGGTGAGCTTTGGAAAACGAGACCGTGTCACAGACGATGAACAGCGAAAACAGAAAACTGTTTTCTGGACCAAACTTTGAACGACGATGGCGTCGTCGATTCTGATCCGTTTTGGATGAAACCAAGCCTAAGAGAAAGAGGGTACTGCCGTGCTTCCAACGGTACCAAGAACACGTGCTGAAACAAACTGAGACGCCGGGGAGAATCGACGAAAGGGAGCACCGCGAAACAGAAAACTGTTTCCGTTTATATCTCCAGTAACTCGTTTGATCTCGGTTCTCGTCGATTTCTGCAACGTCTGAGCGATGCATGGTGTGCAGAGAAGAGATTAGGGGACGTGCTCACCCTGGGGTGGTCGAAGATGACTAGGAAGCAGCGGAGGAGCTTCCGGCGTCGAGGAAGAAGGGCGGCCGGGAGGTAGACGACGGTGGCGTGGGCGCGCTCGTGCAGCTGCGGCGGCGCTCGGCGTCGGGAAGGCGTCCAGGACGAAGAGGAGGACGACGCGGTTCCGTTCCCGCGGTCAGGTGGGGTCGACGACGTCCATGGCGACGGTGGCGGTCGACGGCGGTGACGGGTAAAACCCTCTCAACTGCTCACGGGAAAGGATGGAGATGGAGGGAGGCGGCGGCTTGGAGAGGAGGAGGTTGCAGCTAGGGTTCGAGTAGAGGGTGCTGTTGCTTTTAAGAGGAAGAGGAGGGCCGCGCGATGGAGCAGGTGGCGTCGTGGCGTTTCCAGGGGCGCCATTGCCCGATATGGTGGCCTTCTCCGACGTGGAAAGGTGATCGAGGACGAGGTCCTCGTACCTCTTCGGGCAGAGCTGGTCTTGGGCCACTTGGTGGGCTTCGGTTGGAGAAAGAGAGGGAGAGATGGCCGGGTGAGATGAGAGATGGGCTCCGGCTGGGTTGGGTAGCTTTAGGTTTGGGTTTTTGGGTTTAGTTAGCTAGGTTTTTCTCTCTTCTTTTAATTTTAAACCAAAACCAAATAATTGAGAAGAGGGAGAGGAAAGGTTTGAGGTATTTTGAATATTTGAAAACAGAGAAGGATATGAGATGTCTCAAGCTACATAACCATACATGGTTTGCTTGGGAAAAAGAAGAAAAGAAATCAAAGAGAGACATAGAGGTTGAAATAGGATTTCAACATTTTATGTGCAAAACTATTTTTGGCAAACCATGAAAATATATCCAACCATTTGAATAGGAGTACCTCCAACTCAATTAAGTTGGCTAAGAGGTAGGAGAGAGATTAAGGGTGCCACCAAATTTTAGAAAATTTGGCCATGACCTTTTTGTTTTAGGGTTTAAGAGATGGGGAAAAAGGTGTGAGCTTTTTTTGGAACATCACAAGAGGAGGGGATGAACCAAGAAGAAGGAGGGAACAACAAGCAACAAAGAAGAACCAAAGGCAAATGCAATTTAGTAAAACCAAAGTGGTGATATGCATGTATGCAACATGATGGCATGAACAAAATGCAAGAAAGATACAAAAGGTTCTAAGGTGTTACTCTTGGGATGTTACATGTTGAAACTCTCGACCTTTGTTTTTACTGTTCTGTTTTGGATGGGTTTTTTCATCCCGATGCTATCCAGGTCCTAGACGCCCCAGATACGGATGTCTACGATAAGGTGTTGGTGTCACATTAGAGAAGATACGGTGACGAAATTGATTATAGGCATCATCTAGAAGAGGGAAGTAGTTAAGAGTAACAACATGAATAAGAACAAGCTCCGATTGAGGCCGTTTAGAAAGCATTGAAAATCTCTTTGGGATCTAAGATGAAATTACTTCACTTTCTCACGATCAATTTTAATGTACGCACACATCCCCTCACACGTGTTGAAACTCTCGACCCCCAAAATGACTAACCCAAAGTAACAAACAAGTATGCAAAAAACACAAGTTTTTTTTTTGTTTTTACTGTTCGGTTTTGCATGGGCTATTTCATCCCGATGCTATCCAGGTCCTAGACGCCCCAGATACGGATGTCTACGATAGGGTGTTGGTGTCACATTAGAGAAGATACGGTGACGAAATTGATTATAGGCATCATCTAGAAGAGGGAAGTAGTTAAGAGTAACAACATGAATAAGAACAAGCTCCGATTGAGGCCGTTTAGAAAGCATTGAAAATCTCTTTGGGATCTAAGATGAAATTACTTCACTTTCTCACGATCTATATAAATTTTAATGTACGCACACATCCCCTCACACGTGTTGAAACTCTCGACCCCCAAAACGAATAACCCAAAGTAACAAACAAGTATGCAAAAAACACAAGTTTTTTTTGTTTTTACTGTTCGGTTTTGCATGGGCTATTTCATCCCGATGCTATCCAGGTCCTAGACGCCCCAGATACAGATGTCTACGATAGGGTGTTGGTGTCACATTAGAGAAGATACGGTGACGAAATTGATTATAGGCATCATCTAGAAGAGGGAAGTAGTTAAGAGTAACAACATGAATAAGAACAAGCTCCGATTGAGGCCGTTTAGAAAGCATTGAAAATCTCTTTGGGATCTAAGATGAAATTACTTCACTTTCTCACGATCTATATAAATTTTAATGTACGCACACATCCCCTCACACGTGTTGAAACTCTCGACCCCCAAAACGACTAACCCAAAGTAACAAACAAGTATGCAAAAAACACAAGTTTTTTTTTGTTTTTACTGTTCGGTTTTGCATGGGTTATTTCATCCCGATGCTATCCAGGTCCTAGACGCCCTAGATACGGATGTCTACGATAGGGTGTTGGTGTCACATTAGAGAAGATACGGTGACGAAATTGATTATAGGCATCATCTAGAAGAGGGAAGTAGTTAAGAGTAACAACATGAATAAGAACAAGCTCCGATTGAGGCCGTTTAGAAAGCATTGAAAATCTCTTTGGTATCTAAGATGAAATTACTTCACTTTCTCACGATCTATATAAATTTTAGTGTACGCACACATCCCCTCACACGTGTTGAAACTCTCGACCCCCAAAACGACTAACCCAAAGTAACAAACAAGTATGCAAAAAACACAAGTTTTTTTTTTTTTTTTTGTTCGGTTTTGCATGGGTTATTTCATCCCGATGCTATCCAGGTCCTAGACGCCCCTGATACGGATGTCTACGATAGGGTGTTGGTGTCACATTAGAGAAGATACGGTGACGAAATTGATTATAGGCATCATCTAGAAGAGGGAAGTAGTTAAGAGTAACAACATGAATAAGAACAAGCTCCGATGAGGCCGTTTAGAAAGCATTGAAAATCTCTTTGGGATCTAAGATGAAATTACTTCACTTTCTCACGATCTATATAAATTTTAGTGTACGCACACATCCCCTCACACGTGTTGAAACTCTCGACCCCCAAAATGACTAACCCAAAGTAACAAACAAGTATGCAAAAAACACAAGTTTTTTTTTGTTTTTACTGTTCGGTTTTGCATGGGTTATTTCATCCCGATGCTATCCAGGTCCTAGACGCCCCAGATACGGATGTCTACGATAGGGTGTTGGTGTCACATTAGAGAAGATACGGTGACGAAATTGATTATAGGCATCATCTAGAAGAGGGAAGTAGTTAAGAGTAACAACATGAATAAGAACAAGCTCCGATCGAGGCCGTTTAGAAAGCATTGAAAATCTCTTTGGGATCTAAGATGAAATTACTTCACTTTCTCACGATCTATATAAATTTTAGTGTACGCACACATCCCCTCACACGTGTTGAAACTCTCGACCCCCAAAACGACTAACCCAAAGTAACAAACAAGTATGCAAAAAACACAAGTTTTTTTTGTTTTTACTTTTCGGTTTTGCATGGGCTATTTCATCCCGATGCTATCCAGGTCCTAGACGCCCACGATACGGGATGTCTACGATAGGGTGTTGGTGTCACATTAGAGAAGATACGGTGACGAAATTGATTATAGGCATCATCTAGAAGAGGGAAGTAGTTAAGAGTAACAACATGAATAAGAACAAGCTCCGATTGAGGCCGTTTAGAAAGCATTGAAAATCTCTTTGGGATCTAAGATGAAATTACTTCACTTTCTCACGATCTATATAAATTTTAATGTACGCACACATCCCCTCACACGTGTTGAAACTCTCGACCCCCAAAACGACTAACCCAAAGTAACAAACAAGTATGCAAAAAACACAAGTTTTTTTTTGGTTTTTACTGTTCGGTTTTGCATGGGTTATTTCATCCCGATGCTATCTAGGTCCTAGACGCCCAGAGATACGGATGTATATGATAGGGTGTTGGTGTCACATTAGAGAAGATACGGTGACGAAATTGATTATAGGCATCATCTAGAAGAGGGAAGTAGTTAAGAGTAACAACATGAATAAGAACAAGCTCCGATTGAGGCCGTTTAGAAAGCATTGAAAATCTCTTTGGGATCTAAGATGAAATTACTTCACTTTCTCACGATCTATATAAATTTTAATGTACGCACACATCCCCTCACACGTGTTGAAACTCTCGACCCCCAAAACGACTAACCCAAAGTAACAAACAAGTATGCAAAAAACACAAGTTTTTTTGTTTTTACTGTTCGGTTTTGCATGGGTTATTTCATCCCGATGCTATCCAGGTCCTAGACGCCCCAGATACGGATGTCTACGATAGGGTGTTGGTGTCACATTAGAGAAGATACGGTGACGAAATTGATTATAGGCATCATCTAGAAGAGGGAAGTAGTTAAGAGTAACAACATGAATAAGAACAAGCTCCGATTGAGGCCGTTTAGAAAGCATTGAAAATCTCTTTGGGATCTAAGATGAAATTACTTCACTTTCTCACGATCTATATAAATTTTAGTGTACGCACACATCCCCTCACACGTGTTGAAACTCTCGACCCCAAAACGACTAACCCAAAGTAACAAACAAGTATGCAAAAAACACAAGTTTTTTTGTTTTTCTTGTTTGGTTTTGCATGGGTTATTTCATCCCGATGCTATCCAGGTCCTAGACGCCCCGCATAGGGATGTCTACGATAGGGTGTTGGTGTCACATTAGAGAAGATACGGTGACGAAATTGATTATAGGCATCATCTAGAAGAGGGAAGTAGTTAAGAGTAACAACATGAATAAGAACAAGCTCCGATTGAGGCCGTTTAGAAAGCATTGAAAATCTCTTTGGGATCTAAGATGAAATTACTTCACTTTCTCACGATCTATATAAATTTTAGTGTACGCACACATCCCCTCACACGTGTTGAAACTCTCGACCCCAAAACGACTAACCCAAAGTAACAAACAAGTATGCAAAAAAAACAAGTTTTTTTTGTTTTTACTGTTCGGTTTTGCATGGGCTATTTCATCCCGATGCTATCCAGGTCCTAGACGCCCCAGATACGGATGTCTACGATAGGGTGTTGGTGTCATATTAGAGAAGATACGGTGACGAAATTGATTATAGGCATCATCTAGAAGAGAGAAGTAGTTAAGAGTAACAACATGAATAAGAACAAGCTCCGATTGAGGCCGTTTAGAAAGCATTGAAAATCTCTTTGGGATCTAAGATGAAATTACTTTACTTTCTCACGATCTATATAAATTTTAGTGTACGCACACATCCCCTCACACGTGTTGAAACTCTCGACCCCCAAAATGACTAACCCAAAGTAACAAACAAGTATGCAAAAAACACAAGTTTTTTTTTGTTTTTACTGTTCGGTTTTGCATGGGCTATTTCATCCCGATGCTATCCAGGTCCTAGACGCCCCTGATACGGATGTCTACGGTAGGGTGTTGGTGTCACATTAGAGAAGATACGGTGACGAAATTGATTATAGGCATCATATAGAAGAGGGAAGTAGTTAAGAGTAACAACATGAATAAGAACAAGCTCCGATTGAGGCCGTTTAGAAAGCATTGAAAATCTCTTTGGGATCTAAGATGAAATTATTTCACTTTCTCACGATCTATATAAATTTTAGTGTACGCACACATCCCCTCACACGTGTTGAAACTCTTGACCCCCAAAACGACTAACCCAAAGTAACAAACAAGTATGCAAAAAACACAATTTTTTTTTTGTTTTTACTGTTCGGTTTTGCATGGGTTATTTCATCCCGATGCTATCCAGGTCCTAGACGCCCCAGATACGGATGTCTACGATAGGGTGTTGGTGTCACATTAGAGAAGATACGGTGACGAAATTGATTATAGGCATCATCTAGAAGAGGGAAGTAGTTAAGAGTAACAACATGAATAAGAACAAGCTCCGATTGAGGCCGTTTAGAAAGCATTGAAAATCTCTTTGGGATCTAAGATGAAATTACTTCACTTTCTCACGATCTATATAAATTTTAGCGTACGCACACATCCCCTCACACGTGTTGAAACTCTCGACCCCCAAAACGACTAACCCAAAGTAACAAACAAGTATGCAAAAAACACAAGTTTTTTTTGTTTTTACTGTTCGGTTTTGCATGGGCTATTTCATCCCGATGCTATCCAGGTCCTAGACGCCCCAGATACGGATGTCTACGATAGGGTGTTGGTGTCACATTAGAGAAGATACGGTGACGAAATTGATTATAGGCATCATCTAGAAGAGGGAAGTAGTTAAGAGTAACAACATGAATAAGAACAAGCTCCGATTGAGGCCGTTTAGAAAGCATTGAAAATCTCTTTGGGATCTAAGATGAAATTACTTCACTTTCTCACGATCTATATAAATTTTAATGTACGCACACATCCCCTCACACGTGTTGAAACTCTCGACCCCCAAAATGACTAACCCAAAGTAACAAACAAGTATGCAAAAAAAACAAGTTTTTTTGTTTTTTACTGTTCGGTTTTGCATGGGCTATTTCATCCCGATGCTATCCAGGTCCTAGACGCCCCAGATACGGATGTCTACGATAGGGTGTTGGTGTCACATTAGAGAAGATACGGTGACGAAATTGATTATAGGCATCATCTAGAAGAGGGAAGTAGTTAAGAGTAACAACATGAATAAGAACAAGCTCCGATTGAGGCCGTTTAGAAAGCATTGAAAATCTCTTTGGGATCTAAGATGAAATTACTTCACTTTCTCACGATCTATATAAATTTTAATGTACGCACACATCCCCTCACACGTGTTGAAACTCTCAACCCCCAAAACGACTAACCCAAAGTAACAAACAAGTATGCAAAAAACACAAGTTTTTTTTTGTTTTTACTGTTCGGTTTTGCATGGGTTATTTCATCCCGATGCTATCCAGGTCCTAGACGCCCAGAGATAGGGATGTCTACGATAGGGTGTTGGTGTCACATTAGAGAAGATACGGTGACGAAATTGATTATAGGCATCATCTAGAAGAGGGAAGTAGTTAAGAGTAACAACATGAATAAGAACAAGCTCCGATTGAGGCCGTTTAGAAAGCATTGAAAATCTCTTTGGGATCTAAGATGAAATTACTTCACTTTCTCACGATCTATATAAATTTTAGTGTACGCACACATCCCCTCACACGTGTTGAAACTCTCGACCCCCAAAACGACTAACCCAAAGTAACAAACAAGTATGCAAAAAAACAAGTTTTTTTTGTTTTTACTGTTCGGTTTTGCATGGGCTATTTCATCCCGATGCTATCCAGGTCCTAGACGCCCCAGATACGGATGTCTACGATAGGGTGTTGGTATCACATTAGAGAAGATACGGTGACGAAATTGATTATAGGCATCATCTAGAAGAGGGAAGTAGTTAAGAGTAACAACATGAATAAGAACAAGCTCCGATTGAGGCCGTTTAGAAAGCATTGAAAATCTCTTTGGGATCTAAGATGAAATTACTTCACTTTCTCACGATCTATATAAATTTTAGTGTACGCACACATCCCCTCACACGTGTTGAAACTCTCGACCCCCAAAACGACTAACCCAAAGTAACAAACAAGTATGCAAAAAACACAAGTTTTTTGTTGTTTTTACTGTTCGGTTTTGCATGGGCTATTTCATCCCGATGCTATCCAGGTCCTAGACGCCCCTGATACGGATGTCTACGATAGGGTGTTGGTGTCACATTAGAGAAGATACGGTGACGAAATTGATTATAGGCATCATCTAGAAGAGGGAAGTAGTTAAGAGTAACAACATGAATAAGAACAAGCTCCGATTGAGGCCGTTTAGAAAGCATTGAAAATCTCTTTGGGATCTAAGATGAAATTATTTCACTTTCTCACGATCTATATAAATTTTAGTGTACGCACACATCCCCTCACACGTGTTGAAACTCTGGACTCCCAAAACGACTAACCCAATGTAACAAACAAGTATGCAAAAAACAAATTTTTTTTTTGTTTTTACTGTTCGGTTTTGCATGGGTTATTTCATCCCGATGCTATCCAGGTCCTAGACGCCCCAGATACGGATGTCTACGATAGGGTGTTGGTGTCACATTAGAGAAGATACGGTGAAGAAATTGATTATAGGCATCATCTAGAAGAGGGAAGTAGTTAAGAGTAACAACATGAATAAGAACAAGCTTCGATTGAGGCCGTTTAGAAAGCATTGAAAATCTCTTTGGGATCTAAGATGAAATTACTTCACTTTCTCACGATCTATATAAATTTTAGTGTACGCACACATCCCCTCACACGTGTTGAAACTCTCGACCCCCAAAACGACTAACCCAAAGTAACAAACAAGTATGCAAAAAACACAAGTTTTTTTGTTTTTACTGTTCGGTTTTGCATGGGCTATTTCATCCCGATGCTATCCAGGTCCTAGACGCCCCAGATACGGATGTCTATGATAGGGTGTTGGTGTCACATTAGAGAAGATACGGTGACGAAATTGATTATAGGCATCATCTAGAAGAGGGAAGTAGTTAAGAGTAACAACATGAATAAGAACAAGCTCCGATTGAGGCCGTTTAGAAAGCATTGAAAATCTCTTTGGAATCTAAGATGAAATTACTTCACTTTCTCACGATCTATATAAATTTTAATGTACGCACACATCCCCTCACACGTGTTGAAACTCTCGACCCCAAAATGACTAACCCAAAGTAACAAACAAGTATGCAAAAAAACAAGTTTGTTTTGTTTTTACTGTTCGGTTTTGCATGGGCTATTTCATCCCGATGCTATCCAGGTCCTAGACGCCCCAGATACGGATGTCTACGATAGGGTGTTGGTGTCACATTAGAGAAGATACGGTGACGAAATTTATTATAGGCATCATCTAGAAGAGGGAAGTAGTTAAGAGTAACAACATGAATAAGAACAAGCTCCGATTGAGGCCGTTTAGAAAGCATTGAAAATCTCTTTGGGATCTAAGATGAAGTTACTTCACTTTCTCACGATCTATATAAATTTTAATGTACGCACACATCCCCTCACACGTGTTGAAACTCTCGACCCCCAAAACGACTAACCCAAAGTAACAAACAAGTATGCAAAAAACACAAGTTTTTTTTGTTTTTACTGTTCGGTTTTGCATGGGCTATTTCATCCCGATGCTATCCAGGTCCTAGACGCCCCTGATACGGATGTCTACGATAGGGTGTTGGTGTCACATTAGAGAAGATACGGTGACGAAATTGATTATAGGCATCATCTAGAAGAGGGAAGTAGTTAAGAGTAACAACATGAATAAGAACAAGCTCCGATTGAGGCATTTTTAGAAAGCATTGAAAATCTCTTTGGGATCTGTCACATCCCAAAAATTTGGAATGTGAAAATAAAATAAAGCGAGTATTTGTTTGTTTGTCGTAGTTGAAATTTCAAAAGGAACTAAAACTTTTGTGTTTATTAAAAAGGTATTTTCTAAAATAGAGTTTTCGTAAACATTTTGTTTTATATTCTTTCAAACTTTTAAGATTTTGAAATCATAAATATTTGATTTGACTTTGCAAAGTATTGCCCAAGTAGCCATATAGGCCAAGGTGCATAAACCATTTAATATTTTCTTATTTAGTTGGACAATAAAGTATTAAGTGATGTCCTAAAACTTTATTTTAAGTTTTACAAATTTCTCAGATTTTGTTTGAATCCATTTGGATATCTAAAACAAAAGCTAAGAAAGAAATCAGAAAAACAAAATTAAAGCGGACTAACTGGGCCGACCAGCCTAGACAGCCCATCAACCAGCCCTGGCCTACTTTCCTCTCTATTTTTTTCTGCATCTATATTTTTTTTCTTTGGGCCATTTCCCCCTGGCCCATTTCTCTCCGTAGCCCAGCCCGGCAGAACAGCTCATCCGACCGAACGATGCTCCTCTTCCTCCTCACGTACAGATTGTACATACGTTACAGCCATGGAATTCTTCCTCCTTATTTAGGGCATTCAAGGCAATAAAACGGCTCGACTTAAACACCAAAGTTACTCCAAATTTTGTGGGGAATCCGTTCAGGGGATTAGCTCTCCATTTTATTGCCTTAAACTCCCAAACGGTCCAGGTGCACTGAATGCCAATCGGTGGCATACCTCTCCCGATCTCCCTCCACAGCTCATACCAACACGAACCGAGGAGAGCACCATGTGCCCCTTGTCCTCCTCCACCACTTTGCTTCAGAAAGTTTGTACTGAGATGCTCTGTACAGCCCACACCAACCATGCCAACACCACCCCAAAATCGAGTTCATCGCTAGATGACGACGCCCTCGGTGATCAACTCGCTGATTCCTTTGCCCAGATTACTATACTCATCAAGGGGTACCTCCAGGACATGGTCATGCATGATATTGTCGCTGTTGGCTGCGATGTTATCGGAGTTCATCGGACCGGTACGTCGCCTACATTGATCTCTAGCTCTATTCCACTATTTTCGTGAACTTCCCTCACCGTCGCCTATCTCCAGGACACGGTGGTGCATCGTTTTCTTGCCATTGGCCATGCCGTCCGTCTCCTATCCCCCATCGATTCCGACGAACTCAGTAAGTCCCGAGGCCCGTTTTCCGTATCCCTCGAATCTCCTTTACCTGGCGCATCATCTGAGTCACTTGGCCCATTTTATTTCCCAGTAAAACGTGGTGCCCATCCTTGTCCGTGAGTCGCCGACGCCCGCGGAATCCCCGGACACGCCCCGATGGCCCGACACCGTCCCAGGAAGCACCGAATCTCATCGTCACCACCATCATCTTCACCGCATCGCGCCAAGACTCATCAAATACTTCCCCAACACCAGCGGTCACCGGAGCTGCCACCGCGACGTCAAGTGCGTCCGAGCTGCAACCGTCTCCCCACCGTGCGACTAATTTGTTTCCCCATGGTGAGCTACTGCTGTTGTATTCTACTCTTAACCACAAGATCTTGATCCAGTGACTGAACTTGGCTGAACTTATCTGAAACTATGCGAAGCATCTTTTTAGTCCGTGACAGATCGATCGGACACATATACAGCTAGCTAGTTCAACCAAGGAAACTTTGAAATTCCATAACAGTAAATCTGGAGCTCCGTTTTAGATGTTTTCTCTGTTGTTAAGTTCGTAATTATATCCCCTATAACTTTCGTGTAGGAAGTTTTTCCATCAGAAGCTTTCTCGGACAACTTTTCGGACACCACTAGAATTCTAACCGCGTATTGTAAAATTCATACCTTGGGTTCTACACGTCGGTTTTCAACAAACTTTATACCGTTGTAATCTAATCAGTAAAATGCCTAGATCATTACGGACATTTTGCATGTCGAATTCGCACGCTTTATTTTCGCGGTATTTTTAGGATCCACTGCCGTTCTTCGACTATGAAAATCATTTAGACACATTCATCATGTTCCATGATCACATCTATACACAACATATTATCTTAGTCCATATTATTCAAATAGCAATTGAGTTATTTGAGTAAATTTTCATATCACTAGTTTATATCTAATCTTTTTCCTTGTGCCATTGGTGAGTGTTGTCACACTCTCCATAATGGTATGTTGCCTTACGCCATATGAGACACATATGATTCTATCACATGGATCATTCCAATTATTCGTTCCGGTGTAGCCAACAATTCTTGATCATATGCCATTGTCAATCTTTTCCTCCTAAGCATTTGACTTGGATAATCTTATTATTTCAAAGCACATGACCCTTCCAATCTATCAAACCATACCTTGCAGGCCAAACCTCATGCCACACCTTAGTACCATAGAGCAATTTCCAAATTGATTGTCTTGATTGTATTATGTTGTTATGAATTATGTGTTTATGGTGTGTTACCTTTTATCTTATAGTTCGTATGGAGAGCGACGTGTTTTGTTGAAAGAAAACAAAGAGAACACTCTTCGACTACCAAAAAGGCAAGTGACACACACCAAAAGTCCCAGTTTTAATTCTCGCACCGTAGTGTTTTTATAGTAGACATGTCTAGGGTTTATGCTTTATGCTTGCTAGTAAATCCTAGTAGTTTTAGCTACACCACTCCTAGACTTCCTTAGCCGCCATTAAATTTAGTTGTTACCTGCTATGCCATGGAAAAATGTTTTGATAGAGGTTAAGGAAAAACAACTAAGTTTAATGAATTACCTGGGTGAATGGTGGAGTTATGGAGAGGGTGGCTGTATCAGGGGGCAAGACCCTGGTGCTAGTGCACACTTGCGGGAAAGTCACCCAGGCTTAAAGAGATTGTAGACAAATCTTGCTCATTAGCTTTCCGTACAACCACATGCTACTATGGCTCTGGCTTGACAAAGTATGTTGTATGAACCCGGATCCTAGGGGCCAGGTGGTGGTAGAGGGATACTGTAGGTGTAACGTGGCCCTTAGGGAATGGTTCGGGTGATTGCACACAGAAGGTCTCGGCCACGGTCTGCACCTGTCCTTTGAGCAAAATGTGCATCGAGGTAGAAGGATTGACCTGGCCATGTGGGTAAAGGTGTACAACCTCTCGAGAGTGTAAAATCTAAGTACTTAGCCGTGTCCCCGGTTATGGACAACTTGAGCGAACTGACAAGTCCTTGTTCGAAGATCTCCTCATCCCAATTTCTTAAATAAAATTTGATGGGTGAACAAGGGTAGGAAGGTACATTGGGGCTTTACCAATGTTACTGTTAATTGGTACATTGGGGTTTTACCAATGTTACCGTTCATTAGATTGAAAGAAAATGTTTTGATAAAAGGTAGGGAAAAATTGGCTTTATGCAAAATGAACTTGAGCTCTACCTGCCAGATGTGCACGTAGGTGTAGGATGCCTTTTGAGTCCACTATAGTGTCATCTTGCCAATACAATTCAAATGTATTGACCATTCGTGGCTGTAACTTTTCATGTTGCAGATGTTTTTGAAAGACGAGTGAGTTACGATGGTTAGGGTTACGAGTCTATCCTCAACATGCTCGCCTGTGGCACATGAAGATGAAGGACTCCATGCTGTCTATGTTTATTCGTTGTGAAACTCTGATGATATGCTAGCCTTGTGCTATGCAATTTGTATTCCTTTATGTAAATTATAGATCATACGATGTAATAAAGACCTTTGTTTCTTGGTATTACATCTTGTACTGTGTGTGCTAGCGATTGATCCAGGGACTAGCACAAATACGCACAGAGATCGGCACCTAAAAAGGTGAGGTCGCTACAGATGGTATCAGAGCATTGTGTTGACCATAGGTTCGTGACCCTAGGTTTGGATTAGAACATAGGAAGACCCTAGGATGAAATATCTATCTAATCCTACTTCTATTAAAAAGACGGTTGATTTGTGAACTTCTAGTATTCTCATCTACTCCATCTTCAAAAATGTTTTCCTCTTACCTTAGATTACCTACCTTATGAAACCATCAAGGAAGTAGAAATGATGACCTTGTGCCTGAAGTGAGGGACTGCTACTTCATGTGACATTCTTCGACTTTGCTAGAAGGGTTGCATGGGAGACCAATGAAGGACTTCAATAAAGACTTCGATGTAGACTTCACAACACACGAAGATACACTGATAGGTAGAATATAAACTTGAACATCCAAAATAGAAATAGACCAGACCACCATTCTTCTCTTTTATTGAACCGGCGATATCCTAATAAAGTATTGATCTTACCAAATTGTGGTATGACCATACTAGTTTGTTTGTGTTTGATTAGTTTGCTTGATGATTGTTAGATGTTTGTTGTTTCATGAATTGTCTTGATCTATGTTTGGGTAGGAAAACTTGTTTAGAATCTTTCTATCTATTCTCATCTATACCCAACCCAGAGAATGTTTTCCCAGCACCTCGCCATGAAGACAACAGTAGTGAAACTAACCTCGATGTTTAATATCAAGATGAAGAATCATAGAGTGTGAGATACGCAAAACCTTAGTTAAGGATCGATAGAAATGTTTTCAAAACGGTTCAATAATGGGGATTGAAACATTGATTCAATTCTCCATGATTTTTTTATCAAACTTGTGAGGTTGACCAAGAGTTAGAATACGAGATATACCAAACTGAAAACAAGGTAATGGTTGGGTGCGACATGGATTGGCCCCCATGACGACTACTCATATTGTTTGCTCTTGTTATGAGGAATGGTAAATCTAGAGAGACATACCTACAAGAGAGACATCGCTGATAAGCCTGAACCATAGGGGTGAATAGATATTATGCCCTCATAGTAGGCAAGTGATGCCAAACGTAGGACGACGGTGAGATTGAAGACCCAACAACTAGATGAAAAATAGTGGAAGACCTTCAAGTAAGAAGATGAAGGATGCCTTGAAGTACTCTCATATTGGTTTTCCGTTTGATCCAAAGGGGTGACCCTTCTATCAAAAGTAGTTCAGCCACCTGCCCATATGGATTAGAAGCCCAGCTATGAGGAAATCTACTCAAGTCACCCTGAAGAGATATGTTGTTCACTATATGTAAACAACCCCTATTGGAGGTCAGAAAACCATAGAATTTTAAAGACACGACCCAATGCCAAGTCATACCTAGGATGAACCCAGCATGAGCCCCATACCTAGTCTAGCTACAAAAGTTTTTTTAACGGTGGTAGCCCACCTTGACATATGCCAAACCTATTTTCTTTCTAGCCTCTTCAAATCTCGGGGACGAGATTTCTTTTAAGGGTGGTAGTCTGTCACATCCCAAAAATTTGGAATGTGAAAATAAAATAAAGCGAGTATTTGTTTGTTTGTCGTAGTTGAAATTTCAAAAGGAACTAAAACTTTTGTGTTTATTAAAAAGGTATTTTCTAAAATAGAGTTTTCGTAAACATTTTGTTTTATATTCTTTCAAACTTTTAAGATTTTGAAATCATAAATATTTGATTTGACTTTGCAAAGTATTGCCCAAGTAGCCATATAGGCCAAGGTGCATAAACCATTTAATATTTTCTTATTTAGTTGGACAATAAAGTATTAAGTGATGTCCTAAAACTTTATTTTAAGTTTTACAAATTTCTCAGATTTTGTTTGAATCCATTTGGATATCTAAAACAAAAGCTAAGAAAGAAATCAGAAAAACAAAATTAAAGCGGACTAACTGGGCCGACCAGCCTAGACAGCCCATCAACCAGCCCTGGCCTACTTTCCTCTCTATTTTTTTCTGCATCTATCTTTTTTTTCTTTGGGCCATTTCCCCCTGGCCCATTTCTCTCCGTAGCCCAGCCCGGCAGAACAGCTCATCCGACCGAACGATGCTCCTCTTCCTCCTCACGTACAGATTGTACATACGTTACAGCCATGGAATTCTTCCTCCTTATTTAGGGCATTCAAGGCAATAAAACGGCTCGACTTAAACACCAAAGTTACTCCAAATTTTGTGGGGAATCCGTTCAGGGGATTAGCTCTCCATTTTATTGCCTTAAACTCCCAAACGGTCCAGGTGCACTGAATGCCAATCGGTGGCATACCTCTCCCGATCTCCCTCCACAGCTCATACCAACACGAACCGAGGAGAGCACCATGTGCCCCTTGTCCTCCTCCACCACTTTGCTTCAGAAAGTTTGTACTGAGATGCTCTGTACAGCCCACACCAACCATGCCAACACCACCCCAAAATCGAGTTCATCGCTAGATGACGACGCCCTCGGTGATCAACTCGCTGATTCCTTTGCCCAGATTACTATACTCATCAAGGGGTACCTCCAGGACATGGTCATGCATGATATTGTCGCTGTTGGCTGCGATGTTATCGGAGTTCATCGGACCGGTACGTCGCCTACATTGATCTCTAGCTCTATTCCACTATTTTCGTGAACTTCCCTCACCGTCGCCTATCTCCAGGACACGGTGGTGCATCGTTTTCTTGCCATTGGCCATGCCGTCCGTCTCCTATCCCCCATCGATTCCGACGAACTCAGTAAGTCCCGAGGCCCGTTTTCCGTATCCCTCGAATCTCCTTTACCTGGCGCATCATCTGAGTCACTTGGCCCATTTTATTTCCCAGTAAAACGTGGTGCCCATCCTTGTCCGTGAGTCGCCGACGCCCGCGGAATCCCCGGACACGCCCCGATGGCCCGACACCGTCCCAGGAAGCACCGAATCTCATCGTCACCACCATCATCTTCACCGCATCGCGCCAAGACTCATCAAATACTTCCCCAACACCAGCGGTCACCGGAGCTGCCACCGCGACGTCAAGTGCGTCCGAGCTGCAACCGTCTCCCCACCGTGCGACTAATTTGTTTCCCCATGGTGAGCTACTGCTGTTGTATTCTACTCTTAACCACAAGATCTTGATCCAGTGACTGAACTTGGCTGAACTTATCTGAAACTATGCGAAGCATCTTTTTAGTCCGTGACAGATCGATCGGACACATATACAGCTAGCTAGTTCAACCAAGGAAACTTTGAAATTCCATAACAGTAAATCTGGAGCTCCGTTTTAGATGTTTTCTCTGTTGTTAAGTTCGTAATTATATCCCCTATAACTTTCGTGTAGGAAGTTTTTCCATCCGAGAAGCTTTCTCGGACAACTTTTCGGACACCACTAGAATTCTAACCGCGTATTGTAAAATTCATACCTTGGGTTCTACACGTCGGTTTTCAACAAACTTTATACCGTTGTAATCTAATCAGTAAAATGCCTAGATCATTCTGGACATTTTGCATGTCGAATTCGCACGCTTTATTTTCGCGGTATTTTTAGGATCCGCAGTACCGTTCTTCGACTATGAAAATCATTTAGACACATTCATCATGTTCCATGATCACATCTATACACAACATATTATCTTAGTCCATATTATTCAAATAGCAATTGAGTTATTTGAGTAAATTTTCATATCACTAGTTTATATCTAATCTTTTTCCTTGTGCCATTGGTGAGTGTTGTCACACTCTCCATAATGGTATGTTGCCTTACGCCATATGAGACACATATGATTCTATCACATGGATCATTCCAATTATTCGTTCCGGTGTAGCCAACAATTCTTGATCATATGCCATTGTCAATCTTTTCCTCCTAAGCATTTGACTTGGATAATCTTATTATTTCAAAGCACATGACCCTTCCAATCTATCAAACCATACCTTGCAGGCCAAACCTCATGCCACACCTTAGTACCATAGAGCAATTTCCAAATTGATTGTCTTGATTGTATTATGTTGTTATGAATTATGTGTTTATGGTGTGTTACCTTTTATCTTATAGTTCGTATGGAGAGCGACGTGTTTTGTTGAAAGAAAACAAAGAGAACACTCTTCGACTACCAAAAAGGCAAGTGACACACACCAAAAGTCCCAGTTTTAATTCTCGCACCGTAGTGTTTTTATAGTAGACATGTCTAGGGTTTATGCTTTATGCTTGCTAGTAAATCCTAGTAGTTTTAGCTACACCACTCCTAGACTCCCTTAGCCGCCATTAAATTTAGTTGTTACCTGCTATGCCATGGAAAAATGTTTTGATAGAGGTTAAGGAAAAACAACTAAGTTTAATGAATTACCTGGGTGAATGGTGGAGTTATGGAGAGGGTGGCTGTATCAGGGGGCAAGACCCTGGTGCTAGTGCACACTTGCGGAAAGTCACCCAGGCTTAAAGAGATTGTATACAAATCTTGCTCATTAGCTTTCCGTACAACCACATGCTACTATGGCTCTGGCTTGACAAAGTATGTTGTATGAACCCGGATCCTAGGGGCCAGGTGGTGGTAGAGGGATACTGTAGGTGTAACGTGGCCCTTAGGGAATGGTTCGGGTGATTGCACACAGAAGGTCTCGGCCACGGTCTGCACCTGTCCTTTGAGCAAAATGTGCATCGAGGTAGAAGGATTGACCTGGCCATGTGGGTAAAGGTGTACAACCTCTCGAGAGTGTAAAATCTAAGTACTTAGCCGTGTCCCCGGTTATGGACAACTTGAGCGAACTGACAAGTCCTTGTTCGAAGATCTCCTCATCCCAATTTCTTAAATAAAATTTGATGGGTGAACAAGGGTAGGAAGGTACATTGGGGCTTTACCAATGTTACTGTTAATTGGTACATTGGGGTTTTACCAATGTTACCGTTCATTAGATTGAAAGAAAATGTTTTGATAAAAGGTAGGGAAAAATTGGCTTTATGCAAAATGAACTTGAGCTCTACCTGCCAGATGTGCACGTAGGTGTAGGATGCCTTTTGAGTCCACTATAGTGTCATCTTGCCAATACAATTCAAATGTATTGACCATTCGTGGCTGTAACTTTTCATGTTGCAGATGTTTTTGAAAGACGAGTGAGTTACGATGGTTAGGGTTACGAGTCTATCCTCAACATGCTCGCCTGTGGCACATGAAGATGAAGGACTCCATGCTGTCTATGTTTATTCGTTGTGAAACTCTGATGATATGCTAGCCTTGTGCTATGCAATTTGTATTCCTTTATGTAAATTATAGATCATACGATGTAATAAAGACCTTTGTTTCTTGGTATTACATCTTGTACTGTGTGTGCTAGCGATTGATCCAGGGACTAGCACAAATACGCACAGAGATCGGCACCTAAAAAGGTGAGGTCGCTACAGGATCTAAGATGAAATTACTTCACTTTCTCACGATCTATATAAATTTTAGTGTACGCACACATCCCCTCACACGTGTTGAAACTCTCGACCCCCAAAACGACTAACCCAAAGTAACAAACAAGTATGCAAAAAACACAAGTTTTTTTTGTTTTTACTGTTCGGTTTTGCATGGGTTATTTCATCCCGATGCTATCCAGGTCCTAGACGCCCCTGATACGGATGTCTACGATAGGGTGTTGGTGTCACATTAGAGAAGATACGGTGACGAAATTGATTATAGGCATCATCTAGAAGAGGGAAGTAGTTAAGAGTAACAACATGAATAAGAACAAGCTCCGATTGAGGCCGTTTAGAAAGCATTGAAAATCTCTTTGGGATCTAAGATGAAATTACTTCACTTTCTCACGATCTATATAAATTTTAGTGTACGCACACATCCCCTCACACGTGTTGAAACTCTCGAACCCCAAAACGACTAACCCAAAGTAACAAACAAGTATGCAAAAAACACAAGTTTTTTTTGTTTTTACTGTTCGGTTTTGCATGGGCTATTTCATCCCGATGCTATCCAGGTCCTAGACGCCCCAGATACGAATGTCTACGATAGGGTGTTGGTGTCACATTAGAGAAGATACGGTGACGAAATTGATTATAGGCATCATCTAGAAGAGGGAAGTAGTTAAGAGTAACAACATGAATAAGAACAAGCTCCGATTGAGGCCGTTTAGAAAGCATTGAAAATCTCTTTGGGATCTAAGATGAAATTACTTCACTTTCTCACGATCTATATAAATTTTAGTGTACGCACACATCCCCTCACACGTGTTGAAACTCTCGAACCCCAAAACGACTAACCCAAAGTAACAAACAAGTATGCAAAAAACAAGTTTTTTTTGTTTTTACTGTTCGGTTTTGCATGGGTTATTTCATCCCGATGCTATCCAGGTCCTAGACGCCCCTGATACGGATGTCTACGATAGGGTGTTGGTGTCACATTAGAGAAGATACGGTGACAAAATTGATTATAGGCATCATCTAGAAGAGGGAAGTAGTTAAGAGTAACAACATGAATAAGAACAAGCTCCGATTGAGGCCGTTTAGAAAGCATTGAAAATCTCTTTGGGATCTAAGATGAAATTACTTCACTTTCTCACGATCTATATAAATTTTAGTGTACGCACACATCCCCTCACACGTGTTGAAACTCTCGACCCCCAAAATGACTAACCCAAAGTAACAAACAAGTATGCAAAAAACACAAGTTTTTTTTGTTTTTACAGTTCGGGGTTTTGCATGGGCTATTTCATCCCGATGCTATCCAGGTCCTAGACGCCCCTGATACGGATGTCTACGATAGGGTGTTGGTGTCACATTAGAGAAGATACGGTGACGAAATTGATTATAGGCATCATCTAGAAGAGGGAAGTAGTTAAGAGTAACAACATGAATAAGAACAAGCTCCGATTGAGGCCGTTTAGAAAGCATTGAAAATCTCTTTGGGATCTAAGATGAAATTACTTCACTTTCTCACGATCTATATAAATTTTAGTGTACGCACACATCCCCTCACACGTGTTGAAACTCTCGAACCCCAAAACGACTAACCCAAAGTAACAAACAAGTATGCAAAAAACAAGTTTTTTTGTTTTTACTTGTTCGGTTTTGCATGGGTTATTTCATCCCGATGCTATCTAGGTCCTAGACGCCCGATACGGATGTCTACGATAGGGTGTTGGTGTCACATTAGAGAAGATACGGTGACGAAATTGATTATAGGCATCATCTAGAAGAGGGAAGTAGTTAAGAGTAACAACATGAATAAGAACAAGCTCCGATTGAGGCCGTTTAGAAAGCATTGAAACTCTCTTTGGGATCTAAGATGAAATTACTTCACTTTCTCACGATCTATATAAATTTTAGTGTACGCACACATCCCCTCACACGTGTTGAAACTCTCGACCCCCAAAATGACTAACCCAAAGTAACAAACAAGTATGCAAAAAACACAAGTTTTTTGTGTTTCTTGTTCGGTTTTGCATTAGCTATTTCATCCCGATGCTATCCAGGTCCTAGACGCCCCTGATACGGATGTCTACGATAGGGTGTTGGTGTCACATTAGAGAAGATACGGTGACGAAATTGATTATAGGCATCATCTAGAAGAGGGAAGTAGTTAAGAGTAACAACATGAATAAGAACAAGCTACGATTGAGGCCGTTTAGAAAGCATTGAAAATCTCTTTGGGATCTAAGATGAAATTACTTCACTTTCTCACGATCTATATAAATTTTAGTGTACGCACACATCCCCTCACACGTGTTGAAACTCTCGACCCCCAAAACGACTAACCCAAAGTAACAAACAAGTATGCAAAAAACACAAGTTTTTTTTTGTTTTTACTGTTCGGTTTTGCATGGGTTATTTCATCCCGATGCTATCCAGGTCCTAGACGCCCTGATACGGATGTCTACGATAGGGTGTTGGTGTCACATTAGAGAAGATACGGTGACGAAATTGATTATAGGCATCATCTAGAAGAGGGAAGTAGTTAAGAGTAACAACATGAATAAGAACAAGCTCCGATTGAGGCCGTTTAGAAAGCATTGAAAATCTCTTTGGGATCTAAGATGAAATTACTTCACTTTCTCATGATCTATATAAATTTTAGTGTACGCACACATCCCCTCACACGTGTTGAAACTCTTGACCCCCAAAATGACTAACCCAAAGTAACAAACAAGTATGCAAAAAACACAAGTTTTTTTTTGTTTTTACTGTTCGGTTTTGCATGGGCTATTTCATCCCGATGCTATCCAGGTCCTAGACGCCCCTGATACGGATGTCTACGATAGGGTGTTGGTGTCACGTTAGTGAAGATACGGTGACGAAATTGATTATAGGCATCATCTAGAAGAGGGAAGTAGTTAAGAGTAACAACATGAATAAGAACAAGCTCCGATTGAGGCCGTTTAGAAAGCATTGAAAATCTCTTTGGGATCTAAGATGAAATTACTTCACTTTCTCACGATCTATATAAATTTAGTGTACGCACACATCCCCTCACACGTGTTGAAACTCTCGACCCCCAAAACGACTAACCCAAAGTAACAAACAAGTATGCAAAAAACACAAGTTTTTTTTGTTTTTACTGTTCGGTTTTGCATGGGCTATTTCATCCCGATGCTATCCAGGTCCTAGACGCCCCTGATACAGATGTCTACGATAGGGTGTTGGTGTCACATTAGAGAAGATACGGTGATGAAATTGATTATAGGCATCATCTAGAAGAGGGAAGTAGTTAAGAGTAACAACATGAATAAGAACAAGCTCCGATTGAGGCCGTTTAGAAAGCATTGAAAATCTCTTTGGGATCTAAGATGAAATTACTTCACTTTCTCACGATCTATATAAATTTTAGTGTACGCACACATTCCCTCACACGTGTTGAAACTCTCGACCCCCAAAACGACTAACCCAAAGTAACAAACAAGTATGCAAAAAACACAAGTTTTTTTTTGTTTTTACTGTTCGGTTTTGCATGGGTTATTTCATCCCGATGCTATCCAGGTCCTAGACGCCCCTGATACGGATGTCTACGATAGGGTGTTGGTGTCACATTAGAGAAGATACGGTGACGAAATTGATTATAGGCATCATCTAGAAGAGGGAAGTAGTTAAGAGTAACAACATGAATAAGAACAAGCTCCGATTGAGGCCGTTTAGAAAGCATTGAAAATCTCTTTGGGATCTAAGATGAAATTACTTCACTTTCTCACGATCTATATAAATTTTAGTGTACGCACACATCCCCTCACACGTGTTGAAACTCTTGACCCCCAAAATGACTAACCCAAAGTAACAAACAAGTATGCAAAAAACACAAGTTTTTTTTTGTTTTTACTGTTCGGTTTTGCATGGGCTATTTCATCCCGATTGTAACCAGGTCCTAGACGCCCACGATCCGCCTCTCTACGATAGGGTGTTGGTGTCACATTAGAGAAGATACGGTGACGAAATTGATTATAGGCATCATCTAGAAGAGGGAAGTAGTTAAGAGTAACAACATGAATAAGAACAAGCTCCGATTGAGGCCGTTTAGAAAGCATTGAAAATCTCTTTGGGATCTAAGATGAAATTACTTCACTTTCTCACGATCTATATAAATTTTAGTGTACGCACACATCCCCTCACACGTGTTGAAACTCTCGAACCCCAAAACGACTAACCCAAAGTAACAAACAAGTATGCAAAAAACACAATTTTTTTTGTTTTTACTGTTCGGTTTTGCATGGGCTATTTCATCCCGATGCTATCCAGGTCCTAGACGCCCAGGATACGGATGTCTACGATAGGGTGTTGGTGTCACATTAGAGAAGATACGGTGACAAAATTGATTATAGGCATCATCTAGAAGAGGGAAGTAGTTAAGAGTAACAACATGAATAAGAACAAGCTCCGATTGAGGCCGTTTAGAAAGCATTGAAAATCTCTTTGGGATCTAAGATGAAATTACTTCACTTTCTCACGATCTATATAAGTTTTAGTGTACGCACACATTCCCTCACACGTGTTGAAACTCTCGAACCCCAAAACGACTAACCCAAAGTAACAAACAAGTATGCAAAAAACACAAGTTTTTTTTGTTTTTACTGTTCGGTTTTGCATGGGCTATTTCATCCCGATGCTATCCAGGTCCTAGACGCCCCTGATACGGATGTCTACGATAGGGTGTTGGTGTCACATTAGAGAAGATACGGTGACGAAATTGATTATAGGCATCATCTAGAAGAGGGAAGTAGTTAAGAGTAACAACATGAATAAGAACAAGCTCCGATTGAGGCCGTTTAGAAAGCATTGAAAATCTCTTTGGGATCTAAGATGAAATTACTTCACTTTCTCACGATCTATATAAATTTTAGTGTACGCACACATCCCCTCACACGTGTTGAAACTCTCGACCCCCAAAATGACTAACCCAAAGTAACAAACAAGTATGCAAAAAACACAAGTTTTTTTGTTTTTACTGTTCGGTTTTGCATGGGCTATTTCATCCCGATGCTATCCAGGTCCTAGACGCCCACAATCTGAGATGTCTACGATAGGGTGTTGGTGTCACATTAGAGAAGATACGATGACGAAATTGATTATAGGCATCATCTAGAAGAGGGAAGTAGTTAAGAGTAACAACATGAATAAGAACAAGCTCCGATTGAGGCCGTTTAGAAAGCATTGAAAATCTCTTTGGGATCTAAGATGAAATTACTTCACTTCCTCACGATCTTTATAAATTTTAATGTACGCACACATCCCCTCACACGTGTTGAAACTCTCGACCCCCAAAACGACTAACCCAAAGTAACAAACAAGTATGCAAAAAACACAAGTTTTTTTGTTTTTTGTGTTCGGGTTTGGAGGGGCTCTTTCATCCCGATGCTATCCAGGTCCTAGACGCCCCTGATACAGATGTCTACGATAGGGTGTTGGTGTCACATTAGAGAAGATACGGTGACGAAATTGATTATAGGCATCATCTAGAAGAGGGAAGTAGTTAAGAGTAACAACATGAATAAGAACAAGCTCCGATTGAGGCCGTTTAGAAAGCATTGGAAATCTCTTTGGGATCTAAGATGAAATTACTTCACTTTCTCACGATCTATATAAATTTTAGTGTACGCACACATCCCCTCACACGTGTTGAAACTCTCGACCCCCAAAATGACTAACCCAAAGTAACAAACAAGTATGCAAAAAACACAAGTTTTTTTTTTTTTTTACTGTTCGGTTTTGCATGGGCTATTTCATCCCGATGCTATCCCGGTCCTAGACACCCAATACGGATGTCTACGATAGGGTGTTGGTGTCACATTAGAGAAGATACGGTGACGAAATTGATTATAGGCATCATCTAGAAGAGGGAAGTAGTTAAGAGTAACAACATGAATAAGAACAAGCTCCGATTGAGGCCGTTTAGAAAGCATTGAAAATCTCTTTGGGATCTAAGATGAAATTACTTCACTTTCTCACGATCTATATAAATTTTAGTGTACGCACACATCCCCTCACACGTGTTGAAACTCTCGAACCCCAAAACGACTAACCCAAAGTAACAAACAAGTATGCAAAAAAAACAAGTTTTTTTTGTTTTTACTGTTCGGTTTTGCATGGGTTATTTCATCCCGATGCTATCCAGGTCCTAGACGCCCCTGATACGGATGTCTACGATAGGGTGTTGGTGTCACATTAGAGAAGATACGGTGACAAAATTGATTATAGGCATCATCTAGAAGAGGGAAGTAGTTAAGAGTAACAACATGAATAAGAACAAGCTCCGATTGAGGCCGTTTAGAAAGCATTGAAAATCTCTTTGGGATCTAAGATGAAATTACTTCACTTTCTCACGATCTATATAAATTTTAGTGTACGCACACATCCCCTCACACGTGTTGAAACTCTCGACCCCCAAAATGACTAACCCAAAGTAACAAACAAGTATGCAAAAAACACATGTTTTTTTGTTTTTACTGTTCGGTTTTGGATGGGCTATTTCATCCCGATGCTATCCAGGTCCTAGACGCCCAGGATACGGATGTCTACGATAGGGTGTTGGTGTCACATTAGAGAAGATACGGTGACGAAATTGATTATAGGCATCATCTAGAAGAGGGAAGTAGTTAAGAGTAACAACATGAATAAGAACAAGCTCCGATTGAGGCCGTTTAGAAAGCATTGAAAATCTCTTTGGGATCTAAGATGAAATTACTTCACTTTCTCACGATCTATATAAATTTTAGTGTACGCACACATCCCCTCACACGTGTTGAAACTCTCGAACCCCAAAACGACTAACCCAAAGTAACAAACAATTATCCTAAAAAAACAAGTTTTTTTGTTTTTACTGTTCGGTTTTGCATGGGTTATTTCATCCCGATGCTATCCAGGTCCTAGACGCCGGATACGGATGTCTACGATAGGGTGTTGGTGTCACATTAGAGAAGATACGGTGACGAAATTGATTATAGGCATCATCTAGAAGAGGGAAGTAGTTAAGAGTAACAACATGAATAAGAACAAGCTCCGATTGAGGCCGTTTAGAAAGCATTGAAACTCTCTTTGGGATCTAAGATGAAATTACTTCACTTTCTCACGATCTATATAAATTTTAGTGTACGCACACATCCCCTCACACGTGTTGAAACTCTCGACCCCCAAAACGACTAACCCAAAGTAACAAACAAGTATGCAAAAAACACAAGTTTTTTTTGTTTTTACTGTTCGGTTTTGCATGGGCTATTTCATCCCGATGCTATCCAGGTCCTAGACGCCCCAGATACGGATGTCTACAATAGGGTGTTGGTGTCACATTAGAGAAGATACGGTGACGAAATTGATTATAGGCATCATCTAGAAGAGGGAAGTAGTTAAGAGTAACAACATGAATAAGAACAAGCTCCGATTGAGGCCGTTTAGAAAGCATTGAAAATCTCTTTGGGATCTAAGATGAAATTACTTCACTTTCTCACGATCTATATAAATTTTAGTGTACGCACACATCCCCTCACACGTGTTGAAACTCTCGACCCCAAAACGACTAAGCCAAAGTAACAAACAAGTATGCAAAAAACACAAGTTTTTTTTGTTTTTACTTGTTCGGTTTTGCATGGGTTATTTCATCCCGATGCTATCCAGGTCCTAGACGCCTGATACGGATGTCTACGATAGGGTGTTGGTGTCACATTAGAGAAGATACGGTGACGAAATTGATTATAGGCATCATCTAGAAGAGGGAAGTAGTTAAGAGTAACAACATGAATAAGAACAAGCTCCGATTGAGGCCGTTTAGAAAGCATTGAAAATCTCTTTGGGATCTAAGATGAAATTACTTCACTTTCTCATGATCTATATAAATTTTAGTGTACGCACACATCCCCTCACACGTGTTGAAACTCTTGACCCCCAAAATGACTAACCCAAAGTAACAAACAAGTATGCAAAAAACACAAGTTTTTTTTGTTTTTACTGTTCGGTTTTGCATGGGCTATTTCATCCCGATGCTATCCAGGTCCTAGACGACCCTGATACGGATGTCTACGATAGGGTGTTGGTGTCACATTAGAGAAGATACGGTGACGAAATTGATTATAGGCATCATCTAGAAGAGGGAAGTAGTTAAGAGTAACAACATGAATAAGAACAAGCTCCGATTGAGGCCGTTTAGAAAGCATTGAAAATCTCTTTGGGATCTAAGATGAAATTACTTCACTTTCTCACGATCTATATAAATTTAGTGTACGCACACATCCCCTCACACGTGTTGAAACTCTCGACCCCCAAAACGACTAACCCAAAGTAACAAACAAGTATGCAAAAAACACAAGTTTTTTTTGTTTTTACTGTTCGGTTTTGCATGGGCTATTTCATCCCGATGCTATCCAGGTCCTAGACGCCCCTGATACAGATGTCTACGATAGGGTGTTGGTGTCACATTAGAGAAGATACGGTTATGAAATTGATTATAGGCATCATCTAGAAGAGGGAAGTAGTTAAGAGTAACAACATGAATAAGAACAAGCTCCGATTGAGGCCGTTTAGAAAGCATTGAAAATCTCTTTGGGATCTAAGATGAAATTACTTCACTTTCTCACGATCTATATAAATTTTAGTGTACGCACACATTCCCTCACACGTGTTGAAACTCTCGACCCCCAAAACGACTAACCCAAAGTAACAAACAAGTATGCAAAAAACACAAGTTTTTTTTTTGTTTTTACTGTTCGGTTTTGCATGGGTTATTTCATCCCGATGCTATCCAGGTCCTAGACGCCCCTGATACGGATGTCTACGATAGGGTGTTGGTGTCACATTAGAGAAGATACGGTGACGAAATTGATTATAGGCATCATCTAGAAGAGGGAAGTAGTTAAGAGTAACAACATGAATAAGAACAAGCTCCGATTGAGGCCGTTTAGAAAGCATTGAAAATCTCTTTGGGATCTAAGATGAAATTACTTCACTTTCTCACGATCTATATAAATTTTAGTGTACGCACACATCCCCTCACACGTGTTGAAACTCTTGACCCCCAAAATGACTAACCCAAAGTAACAAACAAGTATGCAAAAAACACAAGTTTTTTTTTGTTTTTACTGTTCGGTTTTGCATGGGCTATTTCATCCCGATGCTATCCAGGTCCTAGACGCCCCTGATACGGATGTCTACGATAGGGTGTTGGTGTCACATTAGAGAAGATACGGTGACGAAATTGATTATAGGCATCATCTAGAAGAGGGAAGTAGTTAAGAGTAACAACATGAATAAGAACAAGCTCCGATCGAGGCCGTTTAGAAAGCATTGAAAATCTCTTTGGGATCTAAGATGAAATTACTTCACTTTCTCACGATCTATATAAATTTTAGTGTACGCACACATCCCCTCACACGTGTTGAAACTCTCGAACCCCAAAACGACTAACCCAAAGTAACAAACAAGTATGCAAAAAACACAAGTTTTTTGTTTTTACTGTTCGGTTTTGCATGGGCTATTTCATCCCGATGCTATCCAGGTCCTAGACGCCCCTGATACGGATGTCTACGATAGGGTGTTGGTGTCACATTAGAGAAGATACGGTGACAAAATTGATTATAGGCATCATCTAGAAGAGGGAAGTAGTTAAGAGTAACAACATGAATAAGAACAAGCTCCGATTGAGGCCGTTTAGAAAGCATTGAAAATCTCTTTGGGATCTAAGATGAAATTACTTCACTTTCTCACGATCTATATAAGTTTTAGTGTACGCACACATTCCCTCACACGTGTTGAAACTCTCGAACCCCAAAACGACTAACCCAAAGTAACAAACAAGTATGCAAAAAACACAAGTTTTTTTTGTTTTTACTGTTCGGTTTTGCATGGGCTATTTCATCCCGATGCTATCCAGGTCCTAGATGCCCCAGATACGGATGTCTACGATAGGGTGTTGGTGTCACATTAGAGAAGATACGGTGACGAAATTGATTATAGGCATCATCTAGAAGAGGGAAGTAGTTAAGAGTAACAACATGAATAAGAACAAGCTCCGATTGAGGCCGTTTAGAAAGCATTGAAAATCTCTTTGGGATCTAAGATGAAATTACTTCACTTTCTCATGATCTATATAAATTTTAGTGTACGCACACATCCCCTCACACGTGTTGAAACTCTCGACCCCCAAAATGACTAACCCAAAGTAACAAACAAGTATGCAAAAAACACAAGTTTTTTTTGTTTTTACTGTTCGGTTTTGCATGGGCTATTTCATCCCGATGCTATCCAGGTCCTAGACGCCCCTGATACAGATGTCTACGATAGGGTGTTGGTGTCACATTAGAGAAGATACGGTGACGAAATTGATTATAGGCATCATCTAGAAGAGGGAAGTAGTTAAGAGTAACAACATGAATAAGAACAAGCTCCGATTGAGGCCGTTTAGAAAGCATTGAAAATCTCTTTGGGATCTAAGATGAAATTACTTCACTTCCTCACGATCTTTATAAATTTTAATGTACGCACACATCCCCTCACACGTGTTGAAACTCTCGACCCCCAAAACGACTAACCCAAAGTAACAAACAAGTATGCAAAAAACACAAGTTTTTTTTGTTTTTACTGTTCGGTTTTGCATGGGCTATTTCATCCCGATGCTATCCAGGTCCTAGACGCCCACGATAGAGATGTCTACGATAGGGTGTTGGTGTCACATTAGAGAAGATACGGTGACGAAATTGATTATAGGCATCATCTAGAAGAGGGAAGTAGTTAAGAGTAACAACATGAATAAGAACAAGCTCCGATTGAGGCCGTTTAGAAAGCATTGGAAATCTCTTTGGGATCTAAGATGAAATTACTTCACTTTCTCACGATCTATATAAATTTTAGTGTACGCACACATCCCCTCACACGTGTTGAAACTCTCGACCCCCAAAATGACTAACCCAAAGTAACAAACAAGTATGCAAAAAACACAAGTTTTTTTGTTTTTACTTGTTCGGTTTTGCATGGGCTATTTCATCCCGATGCTATCCAGGTCCTAGACGCCCCAGATACGGATGTCTACGATAGGGTGTTGGTGTCACATTAGAGAAGATACGGTGACGAAATTGATTATAGGCATCATCTAGAAGAGGGAAGTAGTTAAGAGTAACAACATGAATAAGAACAAGCTCCGATTGAGGCCGTTTAGAAAGCATTGAAAATCTCTTTGGGATCTAAGATGAAATTACTTCACTTCCTCACGATCTATATAAATTTTAATGTACGCACACATCCCCTCACACGTGTTGAAACTCTCGACCCCCAAAACGACTAACCCAAAGTAACAAACAAGTATGCAAAAAACACAAGTTTTTTTTTGTTTTTTCTGTTCGGTTTTACATGGGTTATTTCATCCCGATGCTATCCAGGTCCTAGACGTCCCAGATACGGATGTCTACGATAGGGTGTTGGTGTCACATTAGAGAAGATACGGTGACGAAATTGATTATAGGCATCATCTAGAAGAGGGAAGTAGTTAAGAGTAACAACATGAATAAGAACAAGCTCCGATTGAGGCCGTTTAGAAAGCATTGAAAATCTCTTTGGGATCTAAGATGAAATTACTTCACTTTCTCACGATCTATATAAATTTTAGTGTACGCACACATCCCCTCACACGTGTTGAAACTCTCGACCCCCAAAATGACTAACCCAAAGTAACAAACAAGTATGCAAAAAACACAAGTTTTTTTTTTTGTTTTTACTGTTCGGTTTTGCATTGGTTATTTCATCCCGATGCTATCCAGGTCCTAGACGCCCCAGATACGGATGTCTACGATAGGGTGTTGGTGTCACATTAGAGAAGATACGGTGATGAAATTGATTATAGGCATCATCTAGAAGAGGGAAGTAGTTTGGAGTAACAACATGAATAAGAACAAGCTCCGATTGAGGCCGTTTAGAAAGCATTGAAAATCTCTTTGGGATCTAAGATGAAATTACTTCACTTTCTCATGATCTATATAAATTTTAATGTACGCACACATCCCCTCACACGTGTTGAAACTCTCGACCCCCAAAACGACTAACCCAAAGTAAGAAACAAGTATGCAAAAAACACAAGTTTTTTTTGTTTTTACTGTTCGGTTTTGCATGGGCTATTTCATCCCGATGCTATCCAGGTCCTAGACGCCCCTGATACGGATGTCTACGATAGGGTGTTGGTGTCACATTAGAGAAGATACGGTGACGAAATTGATTATAGGCATCATCTAGAAGAGGGAAGTAGTTAAGAGTAACAACATGAATAAGAACAAGCTCCGATTGAGGCCGTTTAGAAAGCATTGAAAATCTCTTTGGGATCTAAGATGAAATTACTTCACTTTCTCACGATCTATATAAATTTTAATGTACGCACACATCCCCTCACACGTGTTGAAACTCTCAACCCCCAAAACGACTAACCCAAAGTAACAAACAAGTATGCAAAAAACACAAGTTTTTTTTTTGTTTTTACTGTTCGGTTTTGCATGGGTTATTTCATTCCGATGCTATCCAGGTCCTAGACGCCCCATATACGGATGTCTACGATAGGGTGTTGGTGTCACATTAGAGAAGATACGGTGACGAAATTGATTATAGGCATCATCTAGAAGAGGGAAGTAGTTAAGAGTAACAACATGAATAAGAACAAGCTCCGATTGAGGCCGTTTAGAAAGCATTGAAAATCTCTTTGGGATCTAAGATGAAATTACTTCACTTTCTCACGATCTATATAAATTTTAGTGTACGCACACATCCCCTCACACGTGTTGAAACTCTCGACCCCCAAAACGACTAACCCAAAGTAACAAACAAGTATGCAAAAAACACAAGTTTTTTTTGTTTTTACTGTTCGGTTTTGCATGGGCTATTTCATCCCGATGCTATCCAGGTCCTAGACGCCCCTGATACGGATGTCTACGATAGGGTGTTGGTGTCACATTAGAGAAGATACGGTGACGAAATTGATTATAGGCATCATCTAGAAGAGGGAAGTAGTTAAGAGTAACAACATGAATAAGAACAAGCTCCGATTGAGGCCATTTAGAAAGCATTGAAAATCTCTTTGGGATCTAAGATGAAATTACTTCACTTTCTCACGATCTATATAAATTTTAATGTACGCACACATCCCCTCACACGTGTTGAAACTCTCGACCCCCAAAACGACTAACCCAAAGTAACAAACAAGTATGCAAAAAACACAAGTTTTTTTTTGTTTTTACTGTTCGGTTTTGCATGTGTTATTTCATCCCGATGCTATCCAGGTCCTAGACGCCCCAGATACGGATGTCTACGATAGGGTGTTAGTGTCACATTAGAGAAGATACGGTGACGAAATTGATTATAGGCATCATCTAGAAGAGGGAAGTAGTTAAGAGTAACAACATGAATAAGAACAAGCTCCGATTGAGGCCGTTTAGAAAGCATTGAAAATCTCTTTGGGATCTAAGATGAAATTACTTCACTTTCTCACGATCTATATAAATTTTAGTGTACGCACACATCCCCTCACACGTGTTGAAACTCTCGACCCCCAAAATGACTAACCCAAAGTAACAAACAAGTATGCAAAAAACACAAGTTTTTTTTGTTTTTACTGTTCGTTTTTGCATGGGCTATTTCATCCCGATGCTATCCAGGTCCTAGACGCCCCTGATACGGATGTCTACGATATGGTGTTGGTGTCACATTAGAGAAGATACGGTGACGAAATTGATTATAGGCATCATCTAGAAGAGGGAAGTAGTTAAGAGTAACAACATGAATAAGAACAAGCTCCGATTGAGGCCGTTTAGAAAGCATTGAAAATCTCTTTGGGATCTAAGATGAAATTACTTCACTTTCTCACGATCTATATAAATTTTAATGTACGCACACATCCCCTCACACGTGTTGAAACTCTCGACCCCCAAAACGACTAACCCAAAGTAACAAACAAGTATGCAAAAAACACAAGTTTTTTTTTGTTTTTACTGTTCGGTTTTGCATGTGTTATTTCATCCCGATGCTATCCAGGTCCTAGACGCCCCAGATACGGATGTCTACGATAGGGTGTTAGTGTCACATTAGAGAAGATACGGTGACGAAATTGATTATTGGCATCATCTAGAAGAGGGAAGTAGTTAAGAGTAACAACATGAATAAGAACAAGCTCCGATTGAGGCCGTTTAGAAAGCATTGAAAATCTCTTTGGGATCTAAGATGAAATTACTTCACTTTCTCACGATCTATATAAATTTTAGTGTACGCACACATCCCCTCACACGTGTTGAAACTCTCGACCCCCAAAATGACTAACCCAAAGTAACAAACAAGTATGCAAAAAACACAAGTTTTTTTTGTTTTTACTGTTCGGTTTTGCATGGGCTATTTCATCCCGATGCTATCCAGGTCCTAGACGCCCCTGATACAGATGTCTACGATAGGGTGTTGGTGTCACATTAGAGAAGATACGGTGACGAAATTGATTATAGGCATCATCTAGAAGAGGGAAGTAGTTAAGAGTAACAACATGAATAAGAACAAGCTCCGATTGAGGCCGTTTAGAAAGCATTGAAAATCTCTTTGGGATCTAAGATGAAATTACTTCACTTCCTCACGATCTATATAAATTTTAATGTACGCACACATCCCCTCACACGTGTTGAAACTCTCGACCCCCAAAACGACTAACCCAAAGTAACAAACAAGTATGCAAAAAACACAAGTTTTTTTTTGTTTTTTCTGTTCGGTTTTACATGGGTTATTTCATCCCGATGCTATCCAGGTCCTAGACGCCCCAGATACGGATGTCTACGATAGGGTGTTGGTGTCACATTAGAGAAGATACGGTGACGAAATTGATTATAGGCATCATCTAGAAGAGGGAAGTAGTTAAGAGTAACAACATGAATAAGAACAAGCTCCGATTGAGGCCGTTTAGAAAGCATTGAAAATCTCTTTGGGATCTAAGATGAAATTACTTCACTTTCTCACGATCTATATAAATTTTAGTGTACGCACACATCCCCTCACACGTGTTGAAACTCTCGACCCCCAAAATGACTAACCCAAAGTAACAAACAAGTATGCAAAAAACACAAGTTTTTTTTTTGTTTTTACTGTTCGGTTTTGCATTGGTTATTTCATCCCGATGCTATCCAGGTCCTAGACGCCCCAGATACGGATGTCTACGATAGGGTGTTGGTGTCACATTAGAGAAGATACGGTGATGAAATTGATTATAGGCATCATCTAGAAGAGGGAAGTAGTTTGGAGTAACAACATGAATAAGAACAAGCTCCGATTGAGGCCGTTTAGAAAGCATTGAAAATCTCTTTGGGATCTAAGATGAAATTACTTCACTTTCTCATGATCTATATAAATTTTAATGTACGCACACATCCCCTCACACGTGTTGAAACTCTCGACCCCCAAAACGACTAACCCAAAGTAAGAAACAAGTATGCAAAAAACACAAGTTTTTTTTGTTTTTACTGTTCGGTTTTGCATGGGCTATTTCATCCCGATGCTATCCAGGTCCTAGACGCCCCTGATACGGATGTCTACGATAGGGTGTTGGTGTCACATTAGAGAAGATACGGTGACGAAATTGATTATAGGCATCATCTAGAAGAGGGAAGTAGTTAAGAGTAACAACATGAATAAGAACAAGCTCCGATTGAGGCCGTTTAGAAAGCATTGAAAATCTCTTTGGGATCTAAGATGAAATTACTTCACTTTCTCACGATCTATATAAATTTTAATGTACGCACACATCCCCTCACACGTGTTGAAACTCTCAACCCCCAAAACGACTAACCCAAAGTAACAAACAAGTATGCAAAAAACACAAGTTTTTTTTTTGTTTTTACTGTTCGGTTTTGCATGGGTTATTTCATTCCGATGCTATCCAGGTCCTAGACGCCCCATATACGGATGTCTACGATAGGGTGTTGGTGTCACATTAGAGAAGATACGGTGACGAAATTGATTATAGGCATCATCTAGAAGAGGGAAGTAGTTAAGAGTAACAACATGAATAAGAACAAGCTCCGATTGAGGCCGTTTAGAAAGCATTGAAAATCTCTTTGGGATCTAAGATGAAATTACTTCACTTTCTCACGATCTATATAAATTTTAGTGTACGCACACATCCCCTCACACGTGTTGAAACTCTCGACCCCCAAAACGACTAACCCAAAGTAACAAACAAGTATGCAAAAAACACAAGTTTTTTTTTTTTTATTGTTCGGTTTTGCATGGGCTATTTCATCCCGATGCTATCCAGGTCCCAGACGCCCGCGATACGGATGTCTACGATAGGGTGTTGGTGTCACATTAGAGAAGATACGGTGACGAAATTGATTATAGGCATCATCTAGAAGAGGGAAGTAGTTAAGAGTAACAACATGAATAAGAACAAGCTCCGATTGAGGCCATTTAGAAAGCATTGAAAATCTCTTTGGGATCTAAGATGAAATTACTTCACTTTCTCACGATCTATATAAATTTTAATGTACGCACACATCCCCTCACACGTGTTGAAACTCTCGACCCCCAAAACGACTAACCCAAAGTAACAAACAAGTATGCAAAAAACACAAGTTTTTTTTTTGTTTTTACTGTTCGGTTTTGCATGTGTTATTTCATCCCGATGCTATCCAGGTCCTAGACGCCCCAGATACGGATGTCTACGATAGGGTGTTAGTGTCACATTAGAGAAGATACGGTGACGAAATTGATTATAGGCATCATCTAGAAGAGGGAAGTAGTTAAGAGTAACAACATGAATAAGAACAAGCTCCGATTGAGGCCGTTTAGAAAGCATTGAAAATCTCTTTGGGATCTAAGATGAAATTACTTCACTTTCTCACGATCTATATAAATTTTAGTGTACGCACACATCCCCTCACACGTGTTGAAACTCTCGACCCCCAAAATGACTAACCCAAAGTAACAAACAAGTATGCAAAAAACACAAGTTTTTTTTGTTTTTACTGTTCGTTTTTGCATGGGCTATTTCATCCCGATGCTATCCAGGTCCTAGACGCCCCTGATACGGATGTCTACGATATGGTGTTGGTGTCACATTAGAGAAGATACGGTGACGAAATTGATTATAGGCATCATCTAGAAGAGGGAAGTAGTTAAGAGTAACAACATGAATAAGAACAAGCTCCGATTGAGGCCGTTTAGAAAGCATTGAAAATCTCTTTGGGATCTAAGATGAAATTACTTCACTTTCTCACGATCTATATAAATTTTAATGTACGCACACATCCCCTCACACGTGTTGAAACTCTCGACCCCCAAAACGACAAACCCAAAGTAACAAACAAGTATGCAAAAAAAAACAAGTTTTTTTTGTTTTTACTGTTCGGTTTTGCATGGGTTATTTCATCCCGATGCTATCCAGGTCCTAGACGCCCTAGGTACGGATGTCTACGATAGGGTGTTGGTGTCACATTAGAGGAGATACGGTGACGAAATTGATTATAGGCATCATCTAGAAGAGGGAAGTAGTTAAGAGTAACAACATGAATAAGAACAAGCTCCGATTGAGGCTGTTTAGAAAGCATTGAAAATCTCTTTGGGATCTAAGATGAAATTACTTCACTTTCTCACGATCTATATAAATTTTAATGTACGCACACATCCCCTCACACGTGTTGAAACTCTCGACCCCCAAAACGACTAACCCTAAGTAACAAACAAGTATACAAAAAACACAAGTTTTTTTTTTGTTTTTACTGTTCGGTTTTGCATGGGCTATTTCATCCCGATGCTATCCAGGTCCTAGACGCCCCAGATACGGATGTCTACGATAGGGTGTTGGTGTCACATTAGAGAAGATACGGTGACGAAATTGATTATAGGCATCATCTAGAAGAGGGAAGTAGTTAAGAGTAACAACATGAATAAGAACAAGCTCCGATTGAGGCCGTTTAGAAAGCATTGAAAATCTCTTTGGGATCTAAGATGAAATTACTTCACTTTCTCACGATCTATATAAATTTTAGTGTACGCACACATCCCCTCACACGTGTTGAAACTCTCGACCCCCAAAACGACTAACCCAAAGTAACAAACAAGTATGCAAAAAACACAAGTTTTTTTGTTTTTACTGTTCGGTTTTGCATGGGCTATTTCATCCCGATGCTATCCAGGTCCTAGACGCCCCTGATACGGATGTCTATGATAGGGTGTTGGTGTCACATTAGAGAAGATACGGTGACGAAATTGATTATAGGCATCATCTAGAAGAGGGAAGTAGTTAAGAGTAACAACATGAATAAGAACAAGCTCCGATTGAGGCCGTTTAGAAAGCATTGAAAATCTCTTTGGGATCTAAGATGAAATTACTTCACTTTCTCACGATCTATATAAATTTTAATGTACACACACATCCCCTCACACGTGTTGAAACTCTCGACCCCCAAAACGACTAACCCAAAGTAACAAACAAGTATACAAAAAACACAAGATATAATTTTTATTACGGTTCGCTTTTCCATGGGCTATTTCATCCCGATGCTATCCTGGTCCTAGACGCCCAGGATACGGATGTCTACGATAGGGTGTTGGTGTCACATTAGAGAAGATACGGTGACGAAATTGATTATAGGCATCATCTAGAAGAGGGAAGTAGTTAAGAGTAACAACATGAATAAGAACAAGCTCCGATTGAGGCCGTTTAGAAAGCATTGAAAATCTCTTTGGGATCTAAGATGAAATTACTTCACTTTCTCACGATCTATATAAATTTTAGTGTACGCACACATCCCCTCACACGTGTTGAAACTCTCGACCCCCAAAACGACTAACCCAAAGTAACAAACAAGTATGCAAAAAACACAAGTTTTTTTTGTTTTTACTGTTCGGTTTTGCATGGGCTATTTCATCCCGATGCTATCCAGGTCCTAGACGCCCAAGATACGGATGTCTATGATAGGGTGTTGGTGTCACATTAGAGAAGATACGGTGACGAAATTGATTATAGGCATCATCTAGAAGAGGGAAGTAGTTAAGAGTAACAACATGAATAAGAACAAGCTCCGATTGAGGCCGTTTAGAAAGCATTGAAAATCTCTTTGGGATCTAAGATGAAATTACTTCACTTTCTCACGATCTATATAAATTTTAGTGTACGCACACATCCCCTCACACGTGTTGAAACTCTCGACCCCAAAACGACTAACCCAAAGTAACAAACAAGTATGCAAAAAACACAAGTTTTTTTGTTTTTACTGTTCGGTTTTGCATGGGCTATTTCATCCCGATGCTATCCAGGTCCTAGACGCCCCTGATACGGATGTCTATGATAGGGTGTTGGTGTCACATTAGAGAAGATACGGTGACGAAATTGATTATAGGCATCATCTAGAAGAGGGAAGTAGTTAAGAGTAACAACATGAATAAGAACAAGCTCCGATTGAGGCCGTTTAGAAAGCATTGAAAATCTCTTTGGGATCTAAGATGAAATTACTTCACTTTCTCACGATCTATATAAATTTTAATGTACACACACATCCCCTCACACGTGTTGAAACTCTCGACCCCCAAAACGACTAACCCAAAGTAACAAACAAGTATGCAAAAAACACAAGTTTTTTTTTGTTTTTACTGTTCGGTTTTGCATGGGATATTTCATCCCGATGCTATCCAGGTCCTAGACGCCCCAGATACGGTTGTCTACGATAGGGTGTTGGTGTCACATTAGAGAAGATACGGTGACGAAATTGATTATAGGCATCATCTAGAAGAGGGAAGTAGTTAAGAGTAACAACATGAATAAGAACAAGCTCCGATTGAGGCCGTTTAGAAAGCATTGAAAATCTCTTTGGGATCTAAGATGAAATTACTTCACTTTCTCACGATCTATATAAATTTTAATGTACGCACACATCCCCTCACACGTGTTGAAACTCTCGACCCCCAAAACGACTAACCCAAAGTAACAAACAAGTATGCAAAAAACACAAGTTTTTTTTGTTTTTACTGTTCGGTTTTGCATGGGTTATTTCATCCCGATGCTATCCAGGTCCTAGACGCCCCAGATACGGATGTCTACGATAGGGTGTTGGTGTCATATTAGAGAAGATACGGTGATGAAATTGATTATAGGCATCATCTAGAAGAGGGAAGTAGTTAAGAGTAACAACATGAATAAGAACAAGCTCCGATTGAGGCCGTTTAGAAAGCATTGAAAATCTCTTTGGGATCTAAGATGAAATTACTTCACTTTCTCACGATCTATATAAATTTTAGTGTACGCACACATCCCCTCACACGTGTTGAAACTCTCGACCCCCAAAATGACTAACCCAAAGTAACAAACAAGTATGCAAAAAAACAAGTTTTTTTTTGTTTTTACTGTTCGGTTTTGCATGGGATATTTCATCCCGATGCTATCCAGGTCCTAGACGCCCCAGATACGGTTGTCTATGATAGGGTGTTGGTGTCACATTAGAGAAGATACGGTGACGAAATTGATTATAGGCATCATCTAGAAGAGGGAAGTAGTTAAGAGTAACAACATGAATAAGAACAAGTTCCGATTGAGGCCGTTTAGAAAGCATTGAAAATCTCTTTGGGATCTAAGATGAAATTACTTCACTTTCTCACGATCTATATAAATTTTAATGTACGCACACATCCCCTCACACGTGTTGAAACTCTCGACCCCCAAAACGACTAACCCAAAGTAACAAACAAGTATGCAAAAAACACAAGTTTTTTTTTTGTTTTTACTGTTCGGTTTTGCATGGGTTATTTCATCCCGATGCTATCCAGGTCCTAGACGCCCCATATACGGATGTCTACGATAGGGTGTTGGTGTCACATTAGAGAAGATACGGTGACGAAATTGATTATAGGCATCATCTAGAAGAGGGAAGTAGTTAAGAGTAACAACATGAATAAGAACAAGCTCCGATTGAGGCCGTTAGAAAGTATTGAAAATCTCTTTGGGATCTAAGATGAAATTACTTCACTTTCTCACGATCTATATAAATTTTAGTGTACGCACACATCCCCTCACACGTGTTGAAACTCTCGACCCCCAAAACGACTAACCCAAGGTAACAAACAAGTATGCAAAAAACACAAGTTTTTTTTGTTTTTACTGTTCGGTTTTGCATGGGCTATTTCATCCCGATGCTATCCAGGTCCTAGACGCCCCTGATACGGATGTCTACAATAGGGTGTTGGTGTCACATTAGAGAAGATACGGTGACGAAATTGATTATAGGCATCATCTAGAAGAGGGAAGTAGTTAAGAGTAACAACATGAATAAGAACAAGCTCCGATTGAGGCCGTTTAGAAAGCATTGAAAATCTCTTTGGGATCTAAGATGAAATTACTTCACTTTCTCACGATCTATATAAATTTTAATGTACGCACACATCCCCTCACACGTGTTGAAACTCTCGACCCCCAAAATGACTAACCCAAAGTAACAAACAAGTATGCAAAAAAACAAGTTTTTTTTGTTTTTACTGTTCGGTTTTGCATGGGATATTTCATCCCGATGCTATCCAGGTCCTAGACGCCCCAGATACGGTTGTCTACGATAGGGTGTTGGTGTCACATTAGAGAAGATACAGTGACGAAATTGATTATAGGCATCATCTAGAAGAGGGAAGTAGTTAAGAGTAACAACATGAATAAGAACAAGCTCCGACTGAGGCCATTTAGAAAGCATTGAAAATCTCTTTGGGATCTAAGATGAAATTACTTCACTTTCTCACGATCTATATAAATTTTAATGTACGCACACATCCCCTCACACGTGTTGAAACTCTCGATCCCCAAAACGACTAACCCAAAGTAACAAACAAGTATGCAAAAAACACAAGTTTTTTTTGTTTTTACTGTTCGGTTTTGCATGGGCTATTTCATCCCGATGCTATCCAGGTCCTAGACGCCCCAGATACGGATGTCTATGATAGGGTGTTGGTGTCACATTAGAGAAGATACGGTGATGAAATTGATTATAGGCATCATCTAGAAGAGGGAAGTAGTTAAGAGTAACAACATGAATAAGAACAAGCTCCGATTGAGGCCGTTTAGAAAGCATTGAAAATCTCTTTGGGATCTAAGATGAAATTACTTCACTTTCTCACGATCTATATAAATTTTAATGTACGCACACATCCCCTCACACGTGTTGAAACTCTCGACCCCAAAACGACTAACCCAAAGTAACAAACAAGTATGCAAAAAACACAAGTTTTTTTTTGTTTTTACTGTTCGGTTTTGCATGGGTTATTTCATCCCGATGCTATCCAGGTCCTAGACGCCCCAGATACGGATGTCTACGATAGGGTGTTGGTGTCACATTAGAGAAGATACGGTGACGAAATTGATTATAGGCATCATCTAGAAGAGGGAAGTAGTTAAGAGTAACAACATGAATAAGAACAAGCTCCGATTGAGGCCGTTTAGAAAGCATTGAAAATCTCTTTGGGATCTAAGATGAAATTACTTCACTTTCTGACGATCTATATAAATTTTAGTGTACGCACATATCCCCTCACACGTGTTGAAACTCTCGACCCCCAAAACGACTAACCCAAAGTAACAAACAAGTATGCAAAAAAAAAAGTTTTTTTGTTTTTACTGTTCGGTTTTGCATGGGCTATTTCATCCCGATGCTATCCAGGTCCTAGATGCCCAGATACGGATGTCTACGATAGGGTGTTGGTGTCACATTAGAGAAGATACGGTGACGAAATTGATTATAGGCATCATCTAGAAGAGGGAAGTAGTTAAGAGTAACAACATGAATAAGAACAAGCTCCGATTGAGGCCGTTTAGAAAGCATTGAAAATCTCTTTGGGATCTAAGATGAAATTACTTCACTTTCTCACGATCTATATAAATTTTAATGTACGCACACATCCCCTCACACGTGTTGAAACTCTCGACCCCCAAAACGACTAACCCAAAGTAACAAACAAGTATGCAAAAAACACAAGTTTTTTTTTTGTTTTTACTGTTCGGTTTTGCATGGGTTATTTCATCCCGATGCTATCCAGATCCTAGACGCCCCAGATACAGATGTCTACGATAGGGTGTTGGTGTCACATTAGAGAAGATACGGTGACGAAATTGATTATAGGCATCATCTAGAAGAGGGAAGTAGTTAAGAGTAACAACATGAATAAGAACAAGCTCCGATTGAGGCCGTTTAGAAAGCATTGAAAATCTCTTTGGGATCTAAGATGAAATTACTTCACTTTCTCACGATCTATATAAATTTTAGTGTACGCACACATCCCCTCACACGTGTTGAAACTCTCGACCCCCAAAATGACTAACCCAAAGTAACAAACAAGTATTATGTTTTTACTGTTCTGTTTTGCATGGGCTATTTCATCCCGATGCTATCCAGGTCCTAGACGCCCTGATACGGATGTCTACGATAGGGTGTTGGTGTCACATTAGAGAAGATACGGTGACGAAATTGATTATAGGCATCATCTAGAAGAGGGAAGTAGTTAAGAGTAACAACATGAATAAGAACAAGCTCCGATTGAGGCCGTTTAGAAAGCATTGAAAATCTCTTTGGGATCTAAGATGAAATTACTTCACTTTCTCACGATCTATATAAATTTTAGTGTACGCACACATCCCCTCACACGTGTTGAAACTCTCGACCCCCAAAATGACTAACCCAAAGTAACAAACAAGTATGCAAAAAACACAAGTTTTTTTTGTTTTTACTGTTCGGTTTTGCATGGGCTATTTCATCCCGATGCTATCCAGGTCCTAGACGCCCCTGATACGGATGTCTACGATAGGGTGTTGGTGTCACATTAGAGAAGATACGGTGACGAAATTGATTATAGGCATCATCTAGAAGAGGGAAGTAGTTAAGAGTAACAACATGAATAAGAACAAGCTCCGATTGAGGCCGTTTAGAAAGCATTGAAAATCTCTTTGGGATCTAAGATGAAATTACTTCACTTTCTCACGATCTATATAAATTTTAGTGTACGCACACATCCCCTCACACATGTTGAAACTCTCGACCCCCAAAATGACTAACCCAAAGTAACAAACAAGTATGCAAAAAAACAAGTTTTTTTTTGTTTTTACTGTTCGGTTTTGCATGGGATATTTCATCCCGATGCTATCCAGGTGCTAGACGCCCCAGATACGGTTGTCTACGATAGGGTGTTGGTGTCACATTAGAGAAGATACGGTGACGAAATTGATTATAGGCATCATCTAGAAGAGGGAAGTAGTTAAGAGTAACAACATGAATAAGAACAAGCTCCGATTGAGGCCGTTTAGAAAGCATTGAAAATCTCTTTGGGATCTAAGATGAAATTACTTCACTTTCTCACGATCTATATAAATTTTAATGTACGCACACATCCCCTCACACGTGTTGAAACTCTCGACCCCCAAAACGACTAACCCAAAGTAACAAACAAGTATGCAAAAAACACAAGTTTTTGTTTTTGTTTTTACTGTTCGGTTTTGCATGGGTTATTTCATCCCGATGCTATCCAGGTCCTAGACGCCCCAGATTTGGATGTCTACGATAGGGTGTTGGTGTCACATTAGAGAAGATACGGTGACGAAATTGATTATAGGCATCATCTAGAAGAGGGAAGTAGTTAAGAGTAACAACATGAATAAGAACAAGCTGCGATTGAGGCCGTTTAGAAAGCATTGAAAATCTCTTTGGGATCTAAGATGAAATTACTTCACTTTCTGACGATCTATATAAATTTTAGTGTACACACACATCCCCTCACACGTGTTGAAACTCTCGACCCCCAAAACGACTAACCCAAAGTAACAAACAAGTATGCAAAAAAAAACAAGTTTTTTTTGTTTTTACTGTTCGATTTTGCATGGGCTATTTCATCCCGATGCTATCCAGGTCCTAGATGCCCCAGATACGGATGTCTACGATAGGGTGTTGGTGTCACATTAGAGAAGATACGGTGACGAAATTGATTATAGGCATCATCTAGAAGAGGGAAGTAGTTAAGAGTAACAACATGAATAAGAACAAGCTCCGATTGAGGCCGTTTAGAAAGCATTGAAAATCTCTTTGGGATCTAAGATGAAATTACTTCACTTTCTCACGATCTATATAAATTTTAATGTACGCACACATCCCCTCACACGTGTTGAAACTCTCGACCCCCAAAACGACTAACCCAAAGTAACAAACAAGTATGCAAAAAACACAAGTTTTTTTTTTGTTTTTACTGTTCGGTTTTGCATGGGTTATTTCATCCCGATGCTATCCAGGTCCTAGACGCCCCAGATACGGATGTCTACGATAGGGTGTTGGTGTCACATTAGAGAAGATACGGTGACGAAATTGATTATAGGCATCATCTAGAAGAGGGAAGTAGTTAAGAGTAACAACATGAATAAGAACAAGCTCCGATTGAGGCCGTTTAGAAAGCATTGAAAATCTCTTTGGGATCTAAGATGAAATTACTTCACTTTCTCACGATCTATATAAATTTTAATGTACACACACATCCCCTCACACGTGTTGAAACTCTCGACCCCCAAAACGACTAACCCAAAGTAACAAACAAGTATGCAAAAAACACAAGTTTTTTTTTTGTTTTTACTGTTCGGTTTTGCATGGGTTATTTCATCCCGATGCTATCCAGGTCCTAGACGCCCCAGATACGGATGTCTACGATAGGGTGTTGGTGTCACATTAGAGAAGATACGGTGACGAAATTGATTATAGGCATCATCTAGAAGAGGGAAGTAGTTAAGAGTAACAACATGAATAAGAACAAGCTCCGATTGAGGCCGTTTAGAAAGCATTGAAAATCTCTTTGGGATCTAAGATGAAATTACTTCACTTTCTCACGATCTATATAAATTTTAATGTACGCACACATCCCCTCACACGTGTTGAAACTCTCGACCCCCAAAATGACTAACCCAAAGTAACAAACAAGTATGCAAAAAAACAAGTTTTTTTTGTTTTTACTGTTCGGTTTTGCATGGGATATTTCATCCCGATGCTATCCAGGTGCTAGACGCCCCAGATACGGTTGTCTACGATAGGGTGTTGGTGTCACATTAGAGAAGATACGGTGACGAAATTGATTATAGGCATCATCTAGAAGAGGGAAGTAGTTAAGAGTAACAACATGAATAAGAACAAGCTCCGATTGAGGCCGTTTAGAAAGCATTGAAAATCTCTTTGGGATCTAAGATGAAATTACTTCACTTTCTCACGATCTATATAAATTTTAATGTACGCACACATCCCCTCACACGTGTTGAAACTCTCGACCCCAAAACGACTAACCCAAAGTAACAAACAAGTATGCAAAAAACACAAGTTTTTTTTTGTTTTTACTGTTCGGTTTTGCATGGGTTATTTCATCCCGATGCTATCCAGGTCCTAGACGCCCCAGATACGGATGTCTACGATAGGGTGTTGGTGTCACATTAGAGAAGATACGGTGACGAAATTGATTATAGGCATCATCTAGAAGAGGGAAGTAGTTAAGAGTAACAACATGAATAAGAACAAGCTCCGATTGAGGCCGTTTAGAAAGCATTGAAAATCTCTTTGGGATCTAAGATGAAATTACTTCACTTTCTCACGATCTATATAAATTTTAGTGTACGCACACATCCCCTCACACGTGTTGAAACTCTCGACCCCCAAAATGACTAACCCAAAGTAACAAACAAGTATGCAAAAAAAAACAAGTTTTTTTTTGTTTTTACTGTTCGATTTTGCATGGGCTATTTCATCCCGATGCTATCCAGGTCCTAGATGCCCCAGATACGGATGTCTACGATAGGGTGTTGGTGTCACATTAGAGAAGATACGGTGATGAAATTGATTATAGGCATCATCTAGAAGAGGGAAGTAGTTAAGAGTAACAACATGAATAAGAACAAGCTCCGATTGAGGCCGTTTAGAAAGCATTGAAAATCTCTTTGGGATCTAAGATGAAATTACTTCACTTTCTCACGATCTATATAAATTTTAATGTACGCACACATCCCCTCACACGTGTTGAAACTCTCGACCCCAAAACGACTAACCCAAAGTAACAAACAAGTATGCAAAAAACACAAGTTTTTTTTTGTTTTTACTGTTCGGTTTTGCATGGGTTATTTCATCCCGATGCTATCCAGGTCCTAGACGCCCCAGATACGGATGTCTACGATAGGGTGTTGGTGTCACATTAGAGAAGATACGGTGACGAAATTGATTATAGGCATCATCTAGAAGAGGAAAGTAGTTAAGAGTAACAACATGAATAAGAACAAGCTCCGATTGAGGCCGTTTAGAAAGCATTGAAAATCTCTTTGGGATCTAAGATGAAATTACTTCACTTTCTCACGATCTATATAAATTTTAATGTACGCACACATCCCCTCACACGTGTTGAAACTCTCGACCCCCAAAACGACTAACCCAAAGTAACAAACAAGTATGCAAAAAACACAAGTTTTTTTTTTTGTTTTTACTGTTCGGTTTTGCATGGGTTATTTCATCCCGATGCTATCCAGGTCCTAGACGCCCCAGATACGGATGTCTACGATAGGGTGTTGGTGTCACATTAGAGAAGATACGGTGACGAAATTGATTATAGGCATCATCTAGAAGAGGGAAGTAGTTAAGAGTAACAACATGAATAAGAACAAGCTCCGATTGAGGCCGTTTAGAAAGCATTGAAAATCTCTTTGGGATCTAAGATGAAATTACTTCACTTTCTCACGATCTATATAAATTTTAGTGTATGCACACATCCCCTCACACGTGTTGAAACTCTCGACCCCCAAAATGACTAACCGAAAGTAACAAACAAGTATGCAAAAAACACAAGTTTTTTTTGTTTTTACTGTTCGGTTTTGCATGGGCTATTTCATCCCGATGCTATCCAGGTCCTAGACACCCCTGATACGGATGTCTACGATAGGGTGTTGGTGTCACATTAGAGAAGATACGGTGACGAAATTGATTATAGGCATCATCTAGAAGAGGGAAGTAGTTAAGAGTAACAACATGAATAAGAACAAGCTCCGATTGAGGCCGTTTAGAAAGCATTGAAAATCTCTTTGGGATCTAAGATGAAATTACTTCACTTTCTCACGATCTATATAAATTTTAATGTACGCACACATCCCCTCACACGTGTTGAAACTCTCGACCCCCAAAACGACTAACCCAAAGTAACAAACAAGTATGCAAAAAACACAAGTTTTTTTGTTTTTACTGTTCGGTTTTGCATGGGTTATTTCATCCCGATGCTATCCAGGTCCTAGACGCCCCATATACGGATGTCTACGATAGGGTGTTGGTGTCACATTAGAGAAGATACGTTGACGAAATTGATTATAGGCATCATCTAGAAGAGGGAAGTAGTTAAGAGTAACAACATGAATAAGAACAAGCTCCGATTGAGGCCGTTTAGAAAGCATTGAAAATCTCTTTGGGATCTAAGATGAAATTACTTCACTTTCTCACGATCTATATAAATTTTAGTGTACGCACACATCCCCTCACACGTGTTGAAACTCTCGACCCCCAAAATGACTAACCCAAAGTAACAAACAAGTATGCAAAAAAAACAAGTTTTTTTTGTTTTTACTGTTCGGTTTTGCATGGGCTATTTCATCCCGATGCTATCCAGGTCCTAGACGCCCCTGATACGGATGTCTACGATAGGGTGTTGGTGTCACATTAGAGAAGATACGGTGACAAAATTGATTATAGGCATCATCTAGAAGAGGGAAGTAGTTAAGAGTAACAACATGAATAAGAACAAGCTCCGATTGAGGCCGTTTAGAAAGCATTGAAAATCTCTTTGGGATCTAAGATGAAATTACTTCACTTTCTCACGATCTATATAAATTTTAGTGTACGCACACATCCCCTCACACGTGTTGAAACTCTCGACCCCCAAAATGACTAACCCAAAGTAACAAACAAGTATGCAAAAACACATGTTTTTTTGTTTTTACTGTTCGGTTTTGCATGGGCTATTTCATCCCGATGCTATCCAGGTCCTAGACGCCCCTGATACGGATGTCTACGATAGGGTGTTGGTGTCACATTAGAGAAGATACGGTGACGAAATTGATTATAGGCATCATCTAGAAGAGGGAAGTAGTTAAGAGTAACAACATGAATAAGAACAAGCTCCGATTGAGGCCGTTTAGAAAGCATTGAAAATCTCTTTGGGATCTAAGATGAAATTACTTCACTTTCTCACGATCTATATAAATTTTAGTGTACGCACACATCCCCTCACACGTGTTGAAACTCTCGACCCCCAAAATGACTAACCCAAAGTAACAAACAAGTATGCAAAAAAACAAGTTTTTTTTGTTTTTACTGTTCGGTTTTGCATGGGATATTTCACCCCGATGCTATCCAGGTGCTAGACGCCCCAGATACGGTTGTCTACGATAGGGTGTTGGTGTCACATTAGAGAAGATACGGTGACGAAATTGATTATAGGCATCATCTAGAAGAGGGAAGTAGTTAAGAGTAACAACATGAATAAGAACAAGCTCCGATTGAGGCCGTTTAGAAAGCATTGAAAATCTCTTTGGGATCTAAGATGAAATTACTTCACTTTCTCACGATCTATATAAATTTTAGTGTACGCACACATCCCCTCACACGTGTTGAAACTCTCGACCCCCAAAACGACTAACCCAAAGTAACAAACAAGTATGCAAAAAAACAAGTTTTTTTTGTTTTTACTGTTCGATTTTGCATGGGCTATTTCATCCCGATGCTATCCAGGTCCTAGACGCCCAGATACGGATGTCTACGATAGGGTGTTGGTGTCACATTAGAGAAGATACGGTGACGAAATTGATTATAGGCATCATCTAGAAGAGGGAAGTAGTTAAGAGTAACAACATGAATAAGAACAAGCTCCGATTGAGGCCGTTTAGAAAGCATTGAAAATCTCTTTGGGATCTAAGATGAAATTACTTCACTTTCTCACGATCTATATAAATTTTAATGTACGCACACATCCCCTCACACGTGTTGAAACTCTCGACCCCCAAAACGACTAACCCAAAGTAACAAACAAGTATGCAAAAAACACAAGTTTTTTTTTGTTTTTACTGTTCGGTTTTGCATGGGTTATTTCATCCCGATGCTATCCAGGTCCTAGACGCCCGAGATACGGATGTCTACGATAGGGTGTTGGTGTCACATTAGAGAAGATACGGTGACGAAATTGATTATAGGCATCATCTAGAAGAGGGAAGTAGTTAAGAGTAACAACATGAATAAGAACAAGCTCCGATTGAGGCCGTTTAGAAAGCATTGAAAATCTCTTTGGGATCTAAGATGAAATTACTTCACTTTCTCACGATCTATATAAATTTTAATGTACGCACACATCCCCTCACACGTGTTGAAACTCTCGACCCCCAAAACGACTAACCCAAAGTAACAAACAAGTATGCAAAAAACACAAGTTTTTTTTTGTTTTTACTGTTCGGTTTTGCATGGGTTATTTCATCCCGATGCTATCCAGGTCCTAGACGCCCCATATACGGATGTCTACGATAGGGTGTTGGTGTCACATTAGAGAAGATACGGTGACGAAATTGATTATAGGCATCATCTAGAAGAGGGAAGTAGTTAAGAGTAACAACATGAATAAGAACAAGCTCCGATTGAGGTCGCTTAGAAAGCATTGAAAATCTCTTTGGGATCTAAGATGAAATTACTTCACTTTCTCACGATCTATATAAATTTTAGTGTACGCACACATCCCCTCACACGTGTTGAAACTCTCGACCCCCAAAATGACTAACCCAAAGTAACAAACAAGTATGCAAAAAATTGGTTTTACTGTTCGGTTTTGCATGGGCTATTTCAGCCCGATGCTATCCAGGTCCTAGACGCCTGATACGGATGTCTACGATAGGGTGTTGGTGTCACATTAGAGAAGATACGGTGACGAAATTGATTATAGGCATCATCTAGAAGAGGGAAGTAGTTAAGAGTGACAACATGAATAAGAACAAGCTCCGATTGAGGCCGTTTAGAAAGCATTGAAAATCTCTTTGGGATCTAAGATGAAATTACTTCACTTTCTCACGATCTATATAAATTTTAGTGTACACACACATCCCCTCACACGTGTTGAAACTCTCGACCCCCAAAATGACTAACCCAAAGTAACAAACAAGTATGCAAAAAACACAAGTTTTTTTTGTTTTTACTGTTCGGTTTTGCATGGGCTATTTCATCCCGATGCTATCCAGGTCCTAGACGCCCCTGATACGGATGTCTACGATAGGGTGTTGGTGTCACATTAGAGAAGATACGGTGATGAAATTGATTATAGGCATCATCTAGAAGAGGGAAGTAGTTAAGAGTAACAACATGAATAAGAACAAGCTCCGATTGAGGCCGTTTAGAAAGCATTGAAAATCTCTTTGGGATCTAAGATGAAATTACTTCACTTTCTCACGATCTATATAAATTTTAGTGTACGCACACATCCCCTCACACGTGTTGAAACTCTCGACCCCCAAAATGACTAACCCAAAGTAACAAACAAGTATGCAAAAAAACAAGTTTTTTTTGTTTTTACTGTTCGGTTTTGCATGGGATATTTCATCCCGATGCTATCCAGGTGCTAGACGCCCCAGATACGGTTGTCTACGATAGGGTGTTGGTGTCACATTAGAGAAGATACGGTGACGAAATTGATTATAGGCATCATCTAGAAGAGGGAAGTAGTTAAGAGTAACAACATGAATAAGAACAAGCTCCGATTGAGGCCGTTTAGAAAGCATTGAAAATCTCTTTGGGATCTAAGATGAAATTACTTCACTTTCTCACGATCTATATAAATTTTAGTGTACGCACACATCCCCTCACAGTTGTTGAAACTCTCGACCCCCAAAACGACTAACCCAAAGTAACAAACAAGTATGAAAAAAAAAACAAGTTTTTTTTGTTTTTACTGTTCGATTTTGCATGGGCTATTTCATCCCGATGCTATCCAGGTCCTAGACGCCCCAGATACGGATGTCTACGATAGGGTGTTGGTGTCACATTAGAGAAGATACGGTGACGAAATTGATTATAGGCATCATCTAGAAGAGGGAAGTAGTTAAGAGTAACAACATGAATAAGAACAAGCTCCGATTGAGGCCGTTTAGAAAGCATTGAAAATCTCTTTGGGATCTAAGATGAAATTACTTCACTTTCTCACGATCTATATAAATTTTAATGTACGCACACATCCCCTCACACGTGTTGAAACTCTCGACCCCAAAACGACTAACCCAAAGTAACAAACAAGTATGCAAAAAACACAAGTTTTTTTTTTGTTTTTACTGTTCGGTTTTGCATGGGTTATTTCATCCCGATGCTATCCAGGTCCTAGACGCCCAGATACGGATGTCTACGATAGGGTGTTGGTGTCACATTAGAGAAGATACGGTGACGAAATTGATTATAGGCATCATCTAGAAGAGGGAAGTAGTTAAGAGTAACAACATGAATAAGAACAAGCTCCGATTGAGGCCGTTTAGAAAGCATTGAAAATCTCTTTGGGATCTAAGATGAAATTACTTCACTTTCTCACGATCTATATAAATTTTAATGTACGCACACATCCCCTCACACGTGTTGAAACTCTCGACCCCCAAAACGACTAACCCAAAGTAACAAACAAGTATGCAAAAAACACAAGTTTTTTTTTTGTTTTTACTGTTCGGTTTTGCATGGGTTATTTCATCCCGATGCTATCCAGGTCCTAGACGCCCCAGATACGGATGTCTACGATAGGGTGTTGGTGTCACATTAGAGAAGATACGGTGACGAAATTGATTATAGGCATCATCTAGAAGAGGGAAGAAGTTAAGAGTAACAACATGAATAAGAACAAGCTCCGATTGAGGCCGTTTAGAAAGCATTGAAAATCTCTTTGGGATCTAAGATGAAATTACTTCACTTTCTCACGATCTATATAAATTTTAGTGTACGCACACATCCCCTCACACATGTTGAAACTCTCGACCCCCAAAATGACTAACCCAAAGTAACAAACAAGTATGCAAAAAAACAAGTTTTTTTTGTTTTTACTGTTCGGTTTTGCATGGGATATTTCATCCCGATGCTATCCAGGTCCTAGACGCCCCAGATACGGTTGTCTACGATAGGGTGTTGGTGTCACATTAGATAAGATACGGTGACAAAATTGATTATAGGCATCATCTAGAAGAGGGAAGTAGTTAAGAGTAACAACATGAATAAGAACAAGCTCCGATTGAGGCCGTTTAGAAAGCATTGAAAATCTCTTTGGGATCTAAGATGAAATTACTTCACTTTCTCACGATCTATATAAATTTTAATGTACGCACACATCCCCTCACACGTGTTGAAACTCTCGACCCCCAAAACGACTAACCCAAAGTAACAAACAAGTATGCAAAAAACACAAGTTTTTTTTGTTTTTAATTGTACGTATTGCATGGGATATTTCATCCCGATGCTATCCAGGTCCTAGACGCCCCAGATACGGTTGTCTACGATAGGGTGTTGGTGTCACATTAGATAAGATACGGTGACAAAATTGATTATAGGCATCATCTAGAAGAGGGAAGTAGTTAAGAGTAACAACATGAATAAGAACAAGCTCCGATTGAGGCCGTTTAGAAAGCATTGAAAATCTCTTTGGGATCTAAGATGAAATTACTTCACTTTCTCACGATCTATATAAATTTTAATGTACGCACACATCCCCTCACACGTGTTGAAACTCTCGACCCCCAAAACGACTAACCCAAAGTAACAAACAAGTATGCAAAAAACACAAGTTTTTTTGTTTTTACTGTTCGGTTTTGCATGGGCTATTTCATCCCGATGCTATCCAGGTCCTAGACGCCCCTAATACGGATGTCTACGATAGGGTGTTGGTGTCACATTAGAGAAGATACGGTGACGAAATTGATTATAGGCATCATCTAGAAGAGGGAAGTAGTTAAGAGTAACAACATGAATAAGAACAAGCTCCGATTGAGGCCGTTTAGAAAGCATTGAAAATCTCTTTGGGATCTAAGATGAAATTACTTCACTTTCTCACGATCTATATAAATTTTAATGTACGCACACATCCCCTCACACGTGTTGAAACTCTCGACCCCCAAAACGACTAACTCAAAGTAACAAACAAGTATGCAAAAAACACAAGTTTTTTTTTTGTTTTTACTGTTCGGTTTTGCATGGGCTATTTCATCCCGATGCTATCCAGGTCCTAGACGCCCCATATACGGATGTCTACGATAGGGTGTTGGTGTCACATTAGAGAAGATACGGTGACGAAATTGATTATAGGCATCATCTAGAAGAGGGAAGTAGTTAAGAGTAACAACATGAATAAGAACAAGCTCCGGTTGAGGCCGTTTAGAAAGCATTGAAAATCTCTTTGGGATCTAAGATGAAATTACTTCACTTTCTCACGATCTATATAAATTTTAGTGTACGCACACATCCCCTCACACGTGTTGAAACTCTCGACCCCCAAAATGACTAACCCAAAGTAACAAACAAGTATGCAAAAAAAAACAAGTTTTTTTTGTTTTTACTGTTCGGTTTTGCATGGGCTATTTCATCCCGATGCTATCCAGGTCCTAGACGCCCCAGATACGGATGTCTACGATAGGGTGTTGGTGTCACATTAGAGAAGATACGGTGACGAAATTGATTATAGGCATCATCTAGAAGAGGGAAGTAGTTAAGAGTAACAACATGAATAAGAACAAGCTCCGATTGAGGCCGTTTAGAAAGCATTGAAAATCTCTTTGGGATCTAAGATGAAATTACTTCACTTTCTCACGATCTATATAAATTTTAGTGTACGCACACATCCCCTCACACGTGTTGAAACTCTCGACCCCCAAAATGACTAACCCAAAGTAACAAACAAGTATGCAAAAAACACAAGTTTTTTTTGTTTTTACTGTTCGGTTTTGCATGGGCTATTTCATCCCGATGCTATCCAGGTCCTAGACGCCCCTGATACGGATGTTTACGATAGGGTGTTGGTGTCACATTAGAGAAGATACGGTGACGAAATTGATTATAGGCATCATCTAGAAGAGGGAAGTAGTTAATAGTAACAACATGAATAAGAACAAGCTCCGATTGAGGCCGTTTAGAAAGCATTGAAAATCTCTTTGGGATCTAAGATGAAATTACTTCACTTTCTCACGATCTATATAAATTTTAGTGTACGCACACATCCCCTCACACGTGTTGAAACTCTCGACCCCCAAAATGACTAACCCAAAGTAACAAACAAGTATGCAAAAAAACAAGTTTTTTTTGTTTTTACTGTTCGGTTTTGCATGGGATATTTCATCCCGATGCTATCCAGGTCCCAGACGCCCCAGATACGGTTGTCTACGATAGGGTGTTGGTGTCACATTAGAGAAGATACGGTGACGAAATTGATTATAGGCATCATCTAGAAGAGGGAAGTAGTTAAGAGTAACAACATGAATAAGAACAAGCTCCGATTGAGGCCGTTTAGAAAGCATTGAAAATCTCTTTGGGATCTAAGATGAAATTACTTCACTTTCTCACGATCTATATAAATTTTAATGTACGCACACATCCCCTCACACGTGTTGAAACTCTCGACCCCCAAAACGACTAACCCAAAGTAACAAACAAGTATGCAAAAAACACAAGTTTTTTTTTTTGTTTTTACTGTTCGGTTTTGCATGGGTTATTTCATCCCGATGCTATCCAGGTCCTAGACGCCCCAGATACGGATGTCTACGATAGGGTGTTGGTGTCACATTAGAGAAGATACGGTGACAAAATTGATTATAGGCATCATCTAGAAGAGGGAAGTAGTTAAGAGTAACAACATGAATAAGAACAAGCTCCGATTGAGGCCGTTTAGAAAGCATTGAAAATCTCTTTGGGATCTAAGATGAAATTACTTCACTTTCTGACGATCTATATAAATTTTAGTGTACGCACACATCCCCTCACACGTGTTGAAACTCTTGACTCCCAAAATGACTAACCCAAAGTAACAAACAAGTATGCAAAAAAAAAACAAGTTTTTTTTGTTTTTACTGTTCGGTTTTGCATGGGCTATTTCATCCCGATGCTATCCAGGTCCTAGACGCCCCAGATACGGATGTCTACGATAGGGTGTTGGTGTCACATTAGAGAAGATACGGTGACGAAATTGATTATAGGCATCATCTAGAAGAGGGAAGTAGTTAAGAGTAACAACATGAATAAGAACAAGCTCCGATTGAGGCCGTTTAGAAAGCATTGAAAATCTCTTTGGGATCTAAGATGAAATTACTTCACTTTCTCACGATCTATATAAATTTTAATGTACGCACACATCCCCTCACACGTGTTGAAACTCTCGACCCCCAAAACAACTAACCCAAAGTAACAAACAAGTATGCAAAAAACACAAGTTTTTTTTTTGTTTTTACTGTTCGGTTTTGCATGGGTTATTTCATCCCGATGCTATCCAGGTCCTAGACGCCCTAGATACGGATGTCTACGATAGGGTGTTGGTGTCACATTAGAGAAGATACGGTGACGAAATTGATTATAGGCATCATCTAGAAGAGGGAAGTAGTTAAGAGTAACAACATGAATAAGAACAAGCTCCGATTGAGGCCATTTAGAAAGCATTGAAAATCTCTTTGGGATCTAAGATGAAATTACTTCACTTTCTCACGATCTATATAAATTTTAGTGTACGCACACATCCCCTCACACGTGTTGAAACTCTCGACCCCAAAACGACTAACCCAAAGTAACAAACAAGTATGCAAAAAACACAAGATTTTTTGTTTTTACTGTTCGGTTTTGCATGGGCTATTTCATCCCGATGCTATCCAGGTCCTAGATGCCCCTGATACGGATGTCTACGATAGGGTGTTGGTGTCACATTAGAGAAGATACGGTGACGAAATTGATTATAGGCATCATCTAGAAGAGGGAAGTAGTTAAGAGTAACAACATGAATAAGAACAAGCTCCGATTGAGGCCGTTTAGAAAGCATTGAAAATCTCTTTGGGATCTAAGATGAAATTACTTCACTTTCTCACGATCTATATAAATTTTAGTGTACGCACACATCCCCTCACACGTGTTGAAACTCTCGACCCCCAAAACGACTAACCCAAAGTAACAAACAAGTATGCAAAAAACACAAGTTTTTTTTTTGTTTTTACTGTTCGGTTTTGCATGGGTTATTTCATCCCGATGCTATCCAGGTCCTAGACGCCCCAGATACGGATGTCTACGATAGGGTGTTGGTGTCACATTAGAGAAGATACGGTGACGAAATTGATTATAGGCATCATCTAGAAGAGGGAAGTAGTTAAGAGTAACAACATGAATACGAACAAGCTCCGATTGAGGCCGTTTAGAAAGCATTGAAAATCTCTTTGGGATCTAAGATGAAATTACTTCACTTTCTCACGATCTATATAAATTTTAGTGTATGCACACATTCCCTCACACGTGTTGAAACTCTCGACCCCCAAAACGACTAACCCAAAGTAACAAACAAGTATGCAAAAAACACAAGTTTTTTTTTGTTTTTACGGTTCGGTTTTGCATGGGCTATTTCATCCCGATGCTATCCAGGTCCTAGATGCCCCTGATACGGATGTCTACGATAGAGTGTTGGTGTCACATTAGAGAAGATACGGTGACGAAATTGATTATAGGCATCATCTAGAAGAGGGAAGTAGTTAAGAGTAACAACATGAATAAGAACAAGCTCCGATTGAGGCCGTTTAGAAAGCATTGAAAATCTCTTTGGGATCTAAGATGAAATTACTTCACTTTCTCACGATCTATATAAATTTTAGTGTACGCACACATCCCCTCACACGTGTTGAAACTCTCGAACCCCAAAACGACTAACCCAAAGTAACAAACAAGTATGCAAAAAACACAAGTTTTTTTTTGTTTTTACTGTTCGGTTTTGCATGGGTTATTTCATCCCGATGCTATCCAGGTCCTAGACGCCCCAGATACGGATGTCTACGATAGGGTGTTGGTGTCACATTAGAGAAGATACGGTGACGAAATTGATTATAGGCATCATCTAGAAGAGGGAAGTAGTTAAGAGTAACAACATGAATAAGAACAAGCTCCGATTGAGGCCGTTTAGAAAGCATTGAAAATCTCTTTGGGATCTAAGATGAAATTACTTCACTTTCTCACGATCTATATAAATTTTAATGTACGCACACATCCCCTCACACGTGTTGAAACTCTCGACCCCCAAAACGACTAACCCAAAGTAACAAACAAGTATGCAAAAAGCACAAGTTTTTTTTTAGTTTTTACTGTTCGGTTTTGCATGGGTTATTTCATCCCGATGCTATCCAGGTCCTAGACGCCCCAGATACGGATGTCTACGATAGGGTGTTGGTGTCACATTAGAGAAGATACGGTGATGAAATTGGTTATAGGCATCATCTAGAAGAGGGAAGTAGTTAAGAGTAACAACATGAATAAGAACAAGCTCCGATTGAGGCCGTTTAGAAAGCATTGAAAATCTCTTTGGGATCTAAGATGAAATTACTTCACTTTCTGACGATCTATATAAATTTTAGTGTACGCACACATCCCCTCACACGTGTTGAAACTCTCGACCCCCAAAACGACTAACCCAAAGTAACAAACAAGTATGCAAAAAACACAAGTTTTTTGTTTGTTTTTACTGTTCGGTTTTGTATGGGTTATTTCATCCCGATGCTATCCAGGTCCTAGACGCCCCAGATACGGATGTCTACGATAGGGTGTTGGTGTCACATTAGAGAAGATACGGTGACGAAATTGATTATAGGCATCATCTAGAAGAGGGAAGTAGTTAAGAGTAACAACATGAATACGAACAAGCTCCGATTGAGGCCGTTTAGAAAGCATTGAAAATCTCTTTGGGATCTAAGATGAAATTACTTCACTTTCTCACGATCTATATAAATTTTAGTGTACGCACACATCCCCTCACACGTGTTGAAACTCTCGACCCCCAAAACGACTAACCCAAAGTAACAAACAAGTATGCAAAAAACACATGTTTTTTTGTTTTTACTGTTCGGTTTTGCATGGGCTATTTCATCCCGATGCTATCCAGGTCCTAGATGCCCCTGATACGGATGTCTACGATAGGGTGTTGGTGTCACATTAGAGAAGATACGGTGACGAAATTGATTATAGGCATCATCTAGAAGAGGGAAGTAGTTAAGAGTAACAACATGAATAAGAACAAGCTCCGATTGAGGCCGTTTAGAAAGCATTGAAAATCTCTTTGGGATCTAAGATGAAATTACTTCACTTTCTCACGATCTATATAAATTTTAGTGTACGCACACATCCCCTCACACGTGTTGAAACTCTCGACCCCAAAACGACTAACCCAAAGTAACAAACAAGTATGCAAAAAACACAAGTTTTTTTTTGTTTTTACGTTTACGGTTTTGCATGGGCTATTTCATCCCGATGCTATCCAGGTCCTAGACGCCCCAGATACGGATGTCTACGATAGGGTGTTGGTGTCACATTAGAGAAGATACGGTGACGAAATTGATTATAGGCATCATCTAGAAGAGGGAAGTAGTTAAGAGTAACAACATGAATAAGAACAAGCTCCGATTGAGGCCGTTTAGAAAGCATTGAAAATCTCTTTGGGATCTAAGATGAAATTACTTCACTTTCTCACGATCTATATAAATTTTAGTGTACGCACACATCCCCTCACACGTGTTGAAACTCTCGACCCCCAAAACGACTAACCCAAAGTAACAAACAAGTATGCAAAAAACACAAGTTTTTTTTGTTTTTACTGTTCGGTTTTGCATGGGCTATTTCATCCCGATGCTATCCAGGTCCTAGATGCCCCAGATACGGATGTCTACGATAGGGTGTTGGTGTCACATTAGAGAAGATACGGTGACGAAATTGATTATAGGCATCATCTAGAAGAGGGAAGTAGTTAAGAGTAACAACATGAATAAGAACAAGCTCCGATTGAGGCCGTTTAGAAAGCATTGAAAATCTCTTTGGGATCTAAGATGAAATTACTTCACTTTCTCACGATCTATATAAATTTTAGTGTACGCACACATCCCCTCACACGTGTTGAAACTCTCGACCCCCAAAACGACTAACCCAAAGTAACAAACAAGTATGCAAAAAACACAAGTTTTTTTGTTTTTACTGTTCGGTTTTGCATGGGCTATTTCATCCCGATGCTATCCAGGTCCTAGATGCCCCTGATACGGATGTCTACGATAGGGTGTTGGTGTCACATTAGAGAAGATACGGTGACGAAATTGATTATAGGCATCATCTAGAAGAGGGAAGTAGTTAAGAGTAACAACATGAATAAGAACAAGCTCCGATTGAGGCCGTTTAGAAAGCATTGAAAATCTCTTTGGGATCTAAGATGAAATTACTTCACTTTCTCATGATCTATATAAATTTTAGTGTACGCACACATCCCCTCACACGTGTTGAAACTCTCGACCCCCAAAACGACTAACCCAAAGTAACAAACAAGTATGCAAAAAACACAAGTTTTTTTTTGTTTTTACTGTTCGGTTTTGCATGGGTTATTTCATCCCGATGCTATCCAGGTCCTAGACGCCCGAGATACGGATGTCTACGATAGGGTGTTGGTGTCACATTAGAGAAGATACGGTGACGAAATTGATTATAGGCATCATCTAGAAGAGGGAAGTAGTTAAGAGTAACAACATGAATAAGAACAAGCTCCGATTGAGGCCGTTTAGAAAGCATTGAAAATCTCTTTGGGATCTAAGATGAAATTACTTCACTTTCTCACGATCTATATAAATTTTAATGTACGCACACATCCCCTCACACGTGTTGAAACTCTCGACCCCCAAAACGACTAACCCAAAGTAACAAACAAGTATGCAAAAAACACAAGTTTTTTTTGTTTTTACTGTTCGGTTTTGCATGGGTTATTTCATCCCGATGCTATCCAGGTCCTAGACGCCCCAGATACGGATGTCTACGATAGGGTGTTGGTGTCACATTAGAGAAGATACGGTGATGAAATTGGTTATAGGCATCATCTAGAAGAGGGAAGTAGTTAAGAGTAACAACATGAATAAGAACAAGCTCCGATTGAGGCCGTTTAGAAAGCATTGAAAATCACTTTGGGATCTAAGATGAAATTACTTCACTTTCTGACGATCTATATAAATTTTAGTGTACGCACACATCCCCTCACACGTGTTGAAACTCTCGACCCCCAAAACGACTAACCCAAAGTAACAAACAAGTATGCAAAAAACACAAGTTTTTTGTTTGTTTTTACTGTTCGGTTTTGCATGGGTTATTTCATCCCGATGCTATCCAGGTCCTAGACGCCCCAGATACGGATGTCTACGATAGGGTGTTGGTGTCACATTAGAGAAGATACGGTGACGAAATTGATTATAGGCATCATCTAGAAGAGGGAAGTAGTTAAGAGTAACAACATGAATACGAACAAGCTCCGATTGAGGCCGTTTAGAAAGCATTGAAAATCTCTTTGGGATCTAAGATGAAATTACTTCACTTTCTCGCGATCTTTATAAATTTTAGTGTACGCACACATCCCCTCACACGTGTTGAAACTCTCGACCCCCAAAACGACTAACCCAAAGTAACAAACAAGTATGCAAAAAACACAAGTTTTTTGTTTGTTTTTACTGTTCGGTTTTGCATGGGTTATTTCATCCCGATGCTATCCAGGTCCTAGACGCCCCAGATACGGATGTCTACGATAGGGTGTTGGTGTCATATTAGAGAAGATACGGTGACGAAATTGATTATAGGCATCATCTAGAAGAGGGAAGTAGTTAAGAGTAACAACATGAATACGAACAAGCTCCGATTGAGGCCGTTTAGAAAGCATTGAAAATCTCTTTGGGATCTAAGATGAAATTACTTCACTTTCTCACGATCTATATAAATTTTAGTGTACGCACACATCCCCTCACACGTGTTGAAACTCTCGACCCCCAAAACGACTAACCCAAAGTAACAAACAAGTATGCAAAAAACACAAGTTTTTTTTGTTTTTACTGTTCGGTTTTGCATGGGCTATTTCATCCCGATGCTATCCAGGTCCTAGATGCCCTTGATACGGATGTCTACGATAGGGTGTTGGTGTCACATTAGAGAAGATACGGTGACGAAATTGATTATAGGCATCATCTAGAAGAGGGAAGTAGTTAAGAGTAACAACATGAATAAGAACAAGCTCCGATTGAGGCCGTTTAGAAAGCATTGAAAATCTCTTTGGGATCTAAGATGAAATTACTTCACTTTCTCACGATCTATATAAATTTTAGTGTACGCACACATCCCCTCACACGTGTTGAAACTCTCGACCCCCAAAACGACTAACCCAAAGTAACAAACAAGTATGCAAAAAACACAAGATTTTTTTTTGTTTTTACTGTTCGGTTTTGCATGGGCTATTTCATCCCGATGCTATCCAGGTCCTAGACGCCCCAGATACGGATGTCTACGATAGGGTGTTGGTGTCACATTAGAGAAGATACGGTGACGAAATTGATTATAGGCATCATCTAGAAGAGGGAAGTAGTTAAGAGTAACAACATGAATAAGAACAAGCTCCGATTGAGGCCGTTTAGAAAGCATTGAAAATCTCTTTGGGATCTAAGATGAAATTACTTCACTTTCTCACGATCTATATAAATTTTAGTGTACGCACACATCCCCTCACACGTGTTGAAACTCTCGACCCCCAAAACGACTAACCCAAAGTAACAAACAAGTATGCAAAAAACACAAGTTTTTTTTGTTTTTACTGTTCGGTTTTGCATGGGCTATTTCATCCCGATGCTATCCAGGTCCTAGATGCCCCTGATACGGATGTCTACGATAGGGTGTTGGTGTCACATTAGAGAAGATACGGTGACGAAATTGATTATAGGCATCATCTAGAAGAGGGAAGTAGTTAAGAGTAACAACATGAATAAGAACAAGCTCCGATTGAGGCCGTTTAGAAAGCATTGAAAATCTCTTTGGGATCTAAGATGAAATTACTTCACTTTCTCACGATCTATATAAATTTTAGTGTACGCACACATCCCCTCACACGTGTTGAAACTCTCGACCCCCAAAACGACTAACCCAAAGTAACAAACAAGTATGCAAAAAACACAAGTTTTTTTTGTTTTTACTGTTCGGTTTTGCATGGGCTATTTCATCCCGATGCTATCCAGGTCCTAGATGCCCCTGATACGGATGTCTACGATAGGGTGTTGGTGTCACATTAGAGAAGATACGGTGACGAAATTGATTATAGGCATCATCTAGAAGAGGGAAGTAGTTAAGAGTAACAACATGAATAAGAACAAGCTCCGATTGAGGCCGTTTAGAAAGCATTGAAAATCTCTTTGGGATCTAAGATGAAATTACTTCACTTTCTCATGATCTATATAAATTTTAGTGTACGCACACATCCCCTCACACGTGTTGAAACTCTCGACCCCAAAACGACTAACCCAAAGTAACAAACAAGTATGCAAAAAACACAAGTTTTTTTTTGTTTTTACTGTTCGGTTTTGCATGGGTTATTTCATCCCGATGCTATCCAGGTCCTAGACGCCCCAGATACGGATGTCTACGATAGGGTGTTGGTGTCACATTAGAGAAGATACGGTGACGAAATTGATTATAGGCATCATCTAGAAGAGGGAAGTAGTTAAGAGTAACAACATGAATAAGAACAAGCTCCGATTGAGGCCGTTTAGAAAGCATTGAAAATCTCTTTGGGATCTAAGATGAAATTACTTCACTTTCTCACGATCTATATAAATTTTAATGTACGCACACATCCCCTCACACGTGTTGAAACTCTCGACCCCCAAAACGACTAACCCAAAGTAACAAACAAGTATGCAAAAAACACAAGTTTTTTTTTTGTTTTTACTGTTCGGTTTTGCATGGGTTATTTCATCCCGATGCTATCCAGGTCCTAGACGCCCCAGATACGGATGTCTACGATAGGGTGTTGGTGTCACATTAGAGAAGATACGGTGATGAAATTGGTTATAGGCATCATCTAGAAGAGGGAAGTAGTTAAGAGTAACAACATGAATAAGAACAAGCTCCGATTGAGGCCGTTTAGAAAGCATTGAAAATCTCTTTGGGATCTAAGATGAAATTACTTCACTTTCTGACGATCTATATAAATTTTAGTGTACGCACACATCCCCTCACACGTGTTGAAACTCTCGACCCCCAAAACGACTAACCCAAAGTAACAAACAAGTATGCAAAAAACACAAGTTTTTTGTTTGTTTTTACTGTTCGGTTTTGCATGGGTTATTTCATCCCGATGCTATCCAGGTCCTAGACGCCCCAGATACGGATGTCTACGATAGGGTGTTGGTGTCACATTAGAGAAGATACGGTGACGAAATTGATTATAGGCATCATCTAGAAGAGGGAAGTAGTTAAGAGTAACAACATGAATACGAACAAGCTCCGATTGAGGCCGTTTAGAAAGCATTGAAAATCTCTTTGGGATCTAAGATGAAATTACTTCACTTTCTCGCGATCTATATAAATTTTAGTGTACGCACACATCCCCTCACACGTGTTGAAACTCTCGACCCCCAAAACGACTAACCCAAAGTAACAAACAAGTATGCAAAAAACACAAGTTTTTTTTGTTTTTACTGTTCGGTTTTGCATGGGCTATTTCATCCCGATGCTATCCAGGTCCTAGATGCCCCTGATACGGATGTCTACGATAGATTGTTGGTGTCACATTAGAGAAGATACGGTGACGAAATTGATTATAGGCATCATCTAGAAGAGGGAAGTAGTTAAGAGTAACAACATGAATAAGAACAAGCTCCGATTGAGGCCGTTTAGAAAGCATTGCAAATCTCTTTGGGATCTAAGATGAAATTACTTCACTTTCTCACGATCTATATAAATTTTAGTGTACGCACACATCCCCTCACACGTGTTGAAACTCTCGACCCCAAAACGACTAACCCAAAGTAACAAACAAGTATGCAAAAAACACAAGTTTTTTTTTGTTTTTACTGTTCGGTTTTGCATGGGCTATTTCATCCCGATGCTATCCAGGTCCTAGACGCCCCAGATACGGATGTCTACGATAGGGTGTTGGTGTCACATTAGAGAAGATACGGTGACGAAATTGATTATAGGCATCATCTAGAAGAGGGAAGTAGTTAAGAGTAACAACATGAATAAGAACAAGCTCCGATTGAGGCCGTTTAGAAAGCATTGAAAATCTCTTTGGGATCTAAGATGAAATTACTTCACTTTCTCACGATCTATATAAATTTTAGTCTACGCACACATCCCCTCACACATGTTGAAACTCTCGACCCCCAAAACGACTAACCCAAAGTAACAAACAAGTATGCAAAAAACACAAGTTTTTTTTGTTTTTGCTGTTCGGTTTTGCATGGGCTATTTCATCCCGATGCTATCCAGGTCCTAGACGCCCCAGATACGGATGTCTACGATAGGGTGTTGGTGTCACATTAGAGAAGATACGGTGACGAAATTGATTATAGGCATCATCTAGAAGAGGGAAGTAGTTAAGAGTAACAACATGAATAAGAACAAGCTCCGATTGAGTCCGTTTAGAAAGCATTGAAAATCTCTTTGGGATCTAAGATGAAATTACTTCACTTTCTCACGATCTATATAAATTTTAGTGTACGCACACATCCCCTCACACGTGTTGAAACTCTCGACCCCCAAAATGACTAACCCAAAGTAACAAACAAGTATGCAAAAAAACAAGTTTTTTTGTTTTTATTGTTCGGTTTTGCATGGGCTATTTCATCCCGATGCTATCCAGGTCCTAGATGCCCCAGATACGGATGTCTACGATAGGGTGTTGGTGTCACATTAGAGAAGATACGGTGACGAAATTGATTATAGGCATCATCTAGAAGAGGGAAGTAGTTAAGAGTAACAACATGAATAAGAACAAGCTCCGATTGAGGCCGTTTAGAAAGCATTGAAAATCTCTTTGGGATCTAAGATGAAATTACTTCACTTTCTCACGATCTATATAAATTTTAGTGTACGCACACATCCCCTCACACGTGTTGAAACTCTCGACCCCAAAACGACTAACCCAAAGTAACAAACAAGTATGCAAAAAACACAAGTTTTTTTGTTTTTACTGTTCGGTTTTGCATGGGTTATTTCATCCCGATGCTATCCAGGTCCTAGACGCCCCAGATACGGATGTCTACGATAGGGTGTTGGTGTCACATTAGAGAAGATACGGTGACGAAATTGATTATAGGCATCATCTAGAAGAGGGAAGTAGTTAAGAGTAACAACATGAATACGAACAAGCTCCGATTGAGGCCGTTTAGAAAGCATTGAAAATCTCTTTGGGATCTAAGATGAAATTACTTCACTTTCTCACGATCTATATAAATTTTAGTGTACGCACACATCCCCTCACACGTGTTGAAACTCTCGACCCCCAAAACGACTAACCCAAAGTAACAAACAAGTATGCAAAAAACACAAGTTTTTTTTTTTACTGTTCGGTTTTGCATGGGCTATTTCATCCCGATGCTATCCAGGTCCTAGATGCCCCTGATACGGATGTCTACGATAGGGTGTTGGTGTCACTTTAGAGAAGATACGGTGACGAAATTGATTATAGGCATCATCTAGAAGAGGGAAGTAGTTAAGAGTAACAACATGAATAAGAACAAGCTCCGATTGAGGCCGTTTAGAAAGCATTGAAAATCTCTTTGGGATCTAAGATGAAATTACTTCACTTTCTCACGATCTATATAAATTTTAGTGTACGCACACATCCCCTCACACGTGTTGAAACTCTCGACCCCCAAAACGACTAACCCAAAGTAACAAACAAGTATGCAAAAAACACAAGTTTTTTTTTTGTTTTACTGTTCGGTTTTGCATGGGTTATTTCATCCCGATGCTATCCAGGTCCTAGACGCCCAGATACGGATGTCTACGATAGGGTGTTGGTGTCACATTAGAGAAGATACGGTGACGAAATTGATTATAGGCATCATCTAGAAGAGGGAAGTAGTTAAGAGTAACAACATGAATAAGAACAAGCTCCGATTGAGGCCGTTTAGAAAGCATTGAAAATCTCTTTGGGATCTAAGATGAAATTACTTCACTTTCTCACGATCTATATAAATTTTAATGTACGCACACATCCCCTCACACGTGTTGAAACTCTCGACCCCAAAACGACTAACCCAAAGTAACAAACAAGTATGCAAAAAACACAAGTTTTTTTTTTGTTTTTACTGTTCGGTTTTGCATGGGTTATTTCATCCCGATGCTATCCAGGTCCTAGACGCCCCATATACGGATGTCTACGATAGGGTGTTGGTGTCACATTAGAGAAGATACGGTGACGAAATTGGTTATAGGCATCATCTAGAAGAGGGAAGTAGTTAAGAGTAACAACATGAATAAGAACAAGCTCCGATTGAGGCCGTTTAGAAAGCATTGAAAATCTCTTTGGGATCTAAGATGAAATTACTTCACTTTCTGACGATCTATATAAATTTTAGTGTACGCACACATCCCCTCACACGTGTTGAAACTCTCGACCCCCAAAACGACTAACCCAAAGTAACAAACAAGTATGCAAAAAACACAAGTTTTTTGTTTGTTTTTACTGTTCGGTTTTGCATGGGTTATTTCATCCCGATGCTATCCAGGTCCTAGACGCCCCAGATACGGATGTCTACGATAGGGTGTTGGTGTCACATTAGAGAAGATACGGTGACGAAATTGATTATAGGCATCATCTAGAAGAGGGAAGTAGTTAAGAGTAACAACATGAATACGAACAAGCTCCGATTGAGGCCGTTTAGAAAGCATTGAAAATCTCTTTGGGATCTAAGATGAAATTACTTCACTTTCTCACGATCTATATAAATTTTAGTGTATGCACACATCCCCTCACACGTGTTGAAACTCTCGACCCCCAAAACGACTAACCCAAAGTAACAAACAAGTATGCAAAAAACACAAGTTTTTTTGTTTTTACTGTTCGGTTTTGCATGGGCTATTTCATCCCGATGCTATCCAGGTCCTAGACGCCCCAGATACGGATGTCTATGATAGGGTGTTGGTGTCACATTAGAGAAGATACGGTGACGAAATTGATTATAGGCATCATCTAGAAGAGGGAAGTAGTTAAGAGTAACAACATGAATAAGAACAAGCTCCGATTGAGTCCGTTTAGAAAGCATTGAAAATCTCTTTGGGATCTAAGATGAAATTACTTCACTTTCTCACGATCTATATAAATTTTAGTGTACGCACACATCCCCTCACACGTGTTGAAACTCTCGACCCCCAAAATGACTAACCCAAAGTAACAAACAAGTATGCAAAAAACAAGTTTTTTTTGTTTTTACTGTTCGGTTTTGCATGGGCTATTTCATCCCGATGCTATCCAGGTCCTAGATGCCCCAGATACGGATGTCTACGATAGGGTGTTGGTGTCACATTAGAGAAGATACGGTGACGAAATTGATTATAGGCATCATCTAGAAGAGGGAAGTAGTTAAGAGTAACAACATGAATAAGAACAAGCTCCGATTGAGGCCGTTTAGAAAGCATTGAAAATCTCTTTGGGATCTAAGATGAAATTACTTCACTTTCTCACGATCTATATAAATTTTAGTGTACGCACACATCCCCTCACACGTGTTGAAACTCTCGACCCCAAAACGACTAACCCAAAGTAACAAACAAGTATGCAAAAAACACAAGTTTTTTTGTTTTTACTGTTCGGTTTTGCATGGGCTATTTCATCCCGATGCTATCCAGGTCCTAGACGGCCCTGATACGGATGTCTACGATAGGGTGTTGGTGTCACATTAGAGAAGATACGGTGACGAAATTGATTATAGGCATCATCTAGAAGAGGGAAGTAGTTAAGAGTAACAACATGAATAAGAACAAGCTCCGATTGAGTCCGTTTAGAAAGCATTGAAAATCTCTTTGGGATCTAAGATGAAATTACTTCACTTTCTCACGATCTATATAAATTTTAGTCTACGCACACATCCCCTCACACATGTTGAAACTCTCGACCCCCAAAACGACTAACCCAAAGTAACAAACAAGTATGCAAAAAACACAAGTTTTTTTTGTTTTTACTGTTCGGTTTTGCATGGGCTATTTCATCCCGATGCTATCCAGGTCCTAGACGCCCCAGATACGGATGTCTATGATATGGTGTTGGTGTCACATTAGAGAAGATACGGTGACGAAATTGATTATAGGCATCATCTAGAAGAGGGAAGTAGTTAAGAGTAACAACATGAATAAGAACAAGCTCCGATTGAGTCCGTTTAGAAAGCATTGAAAATCTCTTTGGGATCTAAGATGAAATTACTTCACTTTCTCACGATCTATATAAATTTTAGTGTACGCACACATCCCCTCACATGTGTTGAAACTCTCGACCCCCAAAATGACTAACCCAAAGTAACAAACAAGTATGCAAAAAAAAACAAGTTTTTTTGTTTTTACTGTTCGGTTTTGCATGGGCTATTTCATCCCGATGCTATCCAGGTCCTAGATGCCCCAGATACGGATGTCTACGATAGGGTGTTGGTGTCACATTAGAGAAGATACGGTGACGAAATTGATTATAGGCATCATCTAGAAGAGGGAAGTAGTTAAGAGTAACAACATGAATAAGAACAAGCTCCGATTGAGGCCGTTTAGAAAGCATTGAAAATCTCTTTGGGATCTAAGATGAAATTACTTCACTTTCTCACGATCTATATAAATTTTAGTGTACACACACATCCCCTCACACGTGTTGAAACTCTCGACCCCCAAAACGACTAACCCAAAGTAACAAACAAGTATGCAAAAAACACAAGTTTTTTTTTTGTTTTTACTGTTCGGTTTTGCATGGGTTATTTCATCCCGATGCTATCCAGGTCCTAGACGCCCCAGATACGGATGTCTACGATAGGGTGTTGGTGTCACATTAGAGAAGATATGGTGATGAAATTGATTATAGGCATCATCTAGAAGAGGGAAGTAGTTAAGAGTAACAACATGAATAAGAACAAGCTCCGATTGAGGCCGTTTAGAAAGCATTGAAAATCTCTTTGGGATCTAAGATGAAATTACTTCACTTTCTCACGATCTATATAAATTTTAGTGTACGCACACATCCCCTCACACGTGTTGAAACTCTCGACCCCCAAAACGACTAACCCAAAGTAACAAACAAGTATGCAAAAAACACAAGTTTTTTTGTTTTTACTGTTCGGTTTTGCATGGGCTATTTCATCCCGATGCTATCCAGGTCCTAGACGCCTGATACGGATGTCTACGATAGGGTGTTGGTGTCACATTAGAGAAGATCTTTGTGACGAAATTGATTATAGGCATCATCTAGAAGAGGGATGTAGTTAAGAGTAACAACATGAATAAGAACAAGCTCCGATTGAAGCCGTTTAGAAAGCATTGAAAATCTCTTTGGGATCTAAGATGAAATTACTTCACTTTCTCATGATCTATATAAATTTTAGTGTACGCACACATCCCCTCACACGTGTTGAAACTCTCGACCCCCAAAACGACTAACCCAAAGTAACAAACAAGTATGCAAAAAACACAAGTTTTTTTTTTTTTTACTGTTCGGTTTTGCATGGGTTATTTCATCCCGATGCTATCCAGGTCCTAGACGCCCCAGATACGGATGTCTACGATAGGGTGTTGGTGTCACATTAGAGAAGATACGGTGACAAAATTGATTATAGGCATCATCTAGAAGAGGGAAGTAGTTAAGAGTAACAACATGAATAAGAACAAGCTCCGATTGAGGCCGTTTAGAAAGCATTGAAAATCTCTTTGGGATCTAAGATGAAATTACTTCACTTTCTCACGATCTATATAAATTTTAGTGTACGCACACATCCCCTCACACGTGTTGAAACTCTCGACCCCCAAAACGACTAACCCAAAGTAACAAACAAGTATGCAAAAAACACAAGTTTTTTTTTGTTTTTACTGTTCGGTTTTGCATGGGTTATTTCATCCCGATGCTATCCAGGTCCTAGACGCCCCAGATACGGATGTCTACGATAGGGTGTTGGTGTCACATTAGAGAAGATACGGTGACGAAATTGATTATAGGCATCATCTAGAAGAGGGAAGTAGTTAAGAGTAACAACATGAATAAGAACAAGCTCCGATTGAGGCCGTTTAGAAAGCATTGAAAATCTCTTTGGGATCTAAGATGAAATTACTTCACTTTCTCACGATCTATATAAATTTTAGTGTACGCACACATCCCCTCACACGTGTTGAAACTCTCGACCCCCAAAACGACTAACCCAAAGTAACAAACAAGTATGCAAAAAACACAAGTTTTTTTTGTTTTTACTGTTCAGTTTTGCATGGGCTATTTCATCCCGATGCTATCCAGGTCCTAGACGCCCCAGATACGGATGTCTACGATAGGGTGTTGGTGTCACATTAGAGAAGATACTGTGACGAAATTGATTATAGGCATCATCTAGAAGAGGGAAGTAGTTAAGAGTAACAACATGAATAAGAACAAGCTCCGATTGAAGCCGTTTAGAAAGCATTGAAAATCTCTTTGGGATCTAAGATGAAATTACTTCACTTTCTCACGATCTATATAAATTTTAGTGTACGCACACATCCCCTCACACGTGTTGAAACTCTCGACCCCCAAAACGTTTAACCCAAAGTAACAAACAAGTATGCAAAAAACACAAGTTTTTTTTTTGTTTTTACTGTTCGGTTTTGCATGGGTTATTTCATCCCGATGCTATCCAGGTCCTAGACGCCCCAGATACGGATGTCTACGATAGGGTGTTGGTGTCACATTAGAGAAGATACGGTGACAAAATTGATTATAGGCATCATCTAGAAGAGGGAAGTAGTTAAGAGTAACAACATGAATAAGAACAAGCTCCGATTGAGGCCGTTTAGAAAGCATTGAAAATCTCTTTGGGATCTAAGATGAAATTACTTCACTTTCTCACGATCTATATAAATTTTAGTGTACGCACACATCCCCTCACACGTGTTGAAACTCTCGACCCCCAAAACGACTAACCCAAAGTAACAAACAAGTATGCAAAAAACACAAGTTTTTTTTTGTTTTTACTGTTCGGTTTTGCATGGGTTATTTCATCCCGATGCTATCCAGGTCCTAGACGCCCAGATACGGATGTCTACGATAGGGTGTTGGTGTCACATTAGAGAAGATACGGTGACGAAATTGATTATAGGCATCATCTAGAAGAGGGAAGTAGTTAAGAGTAACAACATGAATAAGAACAAGCTCCGATTGAGGCCGTTTAGAAAGCATTGAAAATCTCTTCGGGATCTAAGATGAAATTACTTCACTTTCTCACGATCTATATAAATTTTAGTGTACGCACACATCCCCTCACACGTGTTGAAACTCTCGACCCCCAAAACGACTAACCCAAAGTAACAAACAAGTATGCAAAAAACACAAGTTTTTTTTGTTTTTAATGTTCGGTTTTGCATGGGCTATTTCAACCCGATGCTATCCAGGTCCTAGACGCCCCAGATACGTATGTCTACGATAGGGTGTTTGTGTCTATTTAGAGATGTTTCTGTGACGAAATTGATTATAGGCATCATCTAGAAGAGGGAAGTAGTTAAGAGTAACAACATGAATAAGAACAAGCTCCGATTGAAGCCGTTTAGAAAGCATTGAAAATCTCTTTGGGATCTAAGATGAAATTACTTCACTTTCTCACGATCTATATAAATTTTAGTGTACGCACACATCCCCTCACACGTGTTGAAACTCTCGACCCCAAAACGACTAACCCAAAGTAACAAACAAGTATGCAAAAAACACAAGTTTTTTTTTTGTTTTTACTGTTCGGTTTTGCATGGGTTATTTCATCCCGATGCTATCCAGGTCCTAGACGCCCCAGATACGGATGTCTACGATAGGGTGTTGGTGTCACATTAGAGAAGATACGGTGACGAAATTGATTATAGGCATCATCTAGAAGAGAGAAGTAGTTAAGAGTAACAACATGAATAAGAACAAGCTCCGATTGAGGCCGTTTAGAAAGCATTGAAAATCTCTTTGGGATCTAAGATGAAATTACTTCACTTTCTCACGATCTATATAAATTTTAGTGTACGCACACATCCCCTCACACGTGTTGAAACTCTCGACCCCAAAACGACTAACCCAAAGTAACAAACAAGTATGCAAAAAACACAAGTTATTTTTTGTTTTTACTGTTCGGTTTTGCATGGGTTATTTCATCCCGATGCTATCCAGGTCCTAGACGCCCCAGATACGGATGTCTACGATAGGGTGTTGGTGTCACATTAGAGAAGATACGGTGACGAAATTGATTATAGGCATCATCTAGAAGAGGGAAGTAGTTAAGAGTAACAACATGAATAAGAACAAGCTCCGATTGAGGCCGTTTAGAAAGCATTGAAAATCTCTTTGGGATCTAAGATGAAATTACTTCACTTTCTCACGATCTATATAAATTTTAGTGTACGCACACATCCCCTCACACGTGTTGAAACTCTCGACCCCAAAACGACTAACCCAAAGTAACAAACAAGTATGCAAAAAACACAAGTTTTTTTTGTTTTTACTGTTCGGTTTTGCATGGGTTATTTCATCCCGATGCTATCCAGGTCCTAGACGCCCCAGATACGGATGTCTACGATAGGGTGTTGGTGTCACATTAGAGAAGATACGGTGACGAAATTGATTATAGGCATCATCTAGAAGAGGGAAGTAGTTAAGAGTAACAACATGAATAAGAACAAGCTCCGATTGAGGCCGTTTAGAAAGCATTGAAAATCTCTTCGGGATCTAAGATGAAATTACTTCACTTTCTCACGATCTATATAAATTTTAGTGTACGCACACATCCCCTCACACGTGTTGAAACTCTCGACCCCCAAAACGACTAACCCAAAGTAACAAACAAGTATGCAAAAAACACAAGTTTTTTTTGTTTTTCCTGTTCGGTTTTGCATGGGCTATTTCATCCCGATGCTATCCAGGTCCTAGACGCCCCTGATACGGATGTCTACGATAGGGTGTTGGTGTCACATTAGAGAAGATACTGTGACGAAATTGATTATAGGCATCATCTAGAAGAGGGAAGTAGTTAAGAGTAACAACATGAATAAGAACAAGCTCCGATTGAAGCCGTTTAGAAAGCATTGAAAATCTCTTTGGGATCTAAGATGAAATTACTTCACTTTCTCACGATCTATATAAATTTTAGTGTACGCACACATCCCCTCACACGTGTTGAAACTCTCGACCCCAAAACGACTAACCCAAAGTAACAAACAAGTATGCAAAAAACACAAGTTTTTTTTGTTTTTACTGTTCGGTTTTGCATGGGTTATTTCATCCCGATGCTATCCAGGTCCTAGACGCCCAGATACGGATGTCTACGATAGGGTGTTGGTGTCACATTAGAGAAGATACGGTGACGAAATTGATTATAGGCATCATCTAGAAGAGAGAAGTAGTTAAGAGTAACAACATGAATAAGAACAAGCTCCGATTGAGGCCGTTTAGAAAGCATTGAAAATCTCTTTGGGATCTAAGATGAAATTACTTCACTTTCTCACGATCTATATAAATTTTAGTGTACGCACACATCCCCTCACACGTGTTGAAACTCTCGACCCCCAAAACGACTAACCCAAAGTAACAAACAAGTATGCAAAAAACACAAGTTATTTTTTGTTTTTACTGTTCGGTTTTGCATGGGTTATTTCATCCCGATGCTATCCAGGTCCTAGACGCCCCAGATACGGATGTCTACGATAGGGTGTTGGTGTCACATTAGAGAAGATACGGTGACGAAATTGATTATAGGCATCATCTAGAAGAGGGAAGTAGTTAAGAGTAACAACATGAATAAGAACAAGCTCCGATTGAGTCCGTTTAGAAAGCATTGAAAATCTCTTTGGGATCTAAGATGAAATTACTTCACTTTCTCACGATCTATATAAATTTTAGTGTACGCACACATCCCCTCACACGTGTTGAAACTCTCGACCCCCAAAACGACTAACCCAAAGTAACAAACAAGTATGCAAAAAAAACAAGTTTTTTGTTTGTTGTGTTCGGTTTTGCATGGGCTATTTCATCCCGATGCTATCCAGGTCCTAGATGCCCCTGATACGGATGTCTACGATAGGGTGTTGGTGTCACATTAGAGAAGATACGGTGACGAAATTGATTATAGGCATCATCTAGAAGAGGGAAGTAGTTAAGAGTAACAACATGAATAAGAACAAGCTCCGATTGAGGCCGTTTAGAAAGCATTGAAAATCTCTTTGGGATCTAAGATGAAATTACTTCACTTTCTCACGATCTATATAAATTTTAGTGTACGCACACATCCCCTCACACGTGTTGAAACTCTCGACCCCCAAAACGACTAACCCAAAGTAACAAACAAGTATGCAAAAAACACAAGTTTTTTTTTTGTTTTTACTGTTCGGTTTTGCATGGGTTATTTCATCCCGATGCTATCCAGGTCCTAGACGCCCCAGATACGGATGTCTACGATAGGGTGTTGGTGTCACATTAGAGAAGATACGGTGACGAAATTGATTATAGGCATCATCTAGAAGAGGGAAGTAGTTAAGAGTAACAACATGAATAAGAACAAGCTCCGATTGAGGCCGTTTAGAAAGCATTGAAAATCTCTTTGGGACCTAAGATGAAATTACTTCACTTTCTCACGATCTATATAAATTTTAGTGTACGCACACATCCCCTCACACGTGTTGAAACTCTCGACCCCCAAAATGACTAACCCAAAGTAACAAACAAGTATGCAAAAACACAAGTTTTTTTTGTTTTTACTGTTCGGTTTTGCATGGGCTATTTCATCCCGATGCTATCCAGGTCCTAGACGCCCCTGATACGAATGTCTACGATAGGGTGTTGGTGTCACATTAGAGAAGATACTGTGACGAAATTGATTATAGGCATCATCTAGAAGAGGGAAGTAGTTAAGAGTAACAACATGAATAAGAACAAGCTCCGATTGAGGCCGTTTAGAAAGCATTGAAAATCTCTTTGGGATCTAAGATGAAATTACTTCACTTTCTCACGATCTATATAAATTTTAGTGTACGCACACATCCCCTCACACGTGTTGAAACTCTCGACCCCCAAAACGACTAACCCAAAGTAACAAACAAGTATGCAAAAAACACAAGTTTTTTTTTGTTTTTACTGTTCGGTTTTGCATGGGTTATTTCATCCCGATGCTATCCAGGTCCTAGACGCCCCTGATACGGATGTCTACGATAGGGTGTTGGTGTCACATTAGAGAAGATACGGTGACGAAATTGATTATAGGCATCATCTAGAAGAGGGAAGTAGTTAAGAGTAACAACATGAATAAGAACAAGCTCCGATTGAGGCCGTTTAGAAAGCATTGAAAATCTCTTTGGGATCTAAGATGAAATTACTTCACTTTCTCACGATCTATATAAATTTTAGTGTACGCACACATCCCCTCACACGTGTTGAAACTCTCGACCCCCAAAACGACTAACCCAAAGTAACAAACAAGTATGCAAAAAACACAAGTTTTTTTTGTTTTTACTTTTCGGTTTTGCATGGGCTATTTCATCCCGATGCTAACCAGGTCCTAGACGCCCCAGATACGGATGTCTACGATAGGGTGTTGGTGTCACATTAGAGAAGATACGGTGACGAAATTGATTATAGGCATCATCTAGAAGAGGGAAGTAGTTAAGAGTAACAACATGAATAAGAACAAGCTCCGATTGAAGCCGTTTAGAAAGCATTGAAAATCTCTTTGGGATCTAAGATGAAATTACTTCACTTTCTCACGATCTATATAAATTTTAGTGTACGCACACATCCCCTCACACGTGTTGAAACTCTCGACCCCCAAAACGACTAACCCAAAGTAACAAACAAGTATGCAAAAAACACAAGTTTTTTTTGTTTTTACTGTTCGGTTTTGCATGGGCTATTTCATCCCGATGCTATCCAGGTCCTAGATGCCCCTGATACGGATGTCTACGATAGGGTGTTGGTGTCACATTAGAGAAGATACGGTGACGAAATTGATTATAGGCATCATCTAGAAGAGGGAAGTAGTTAAGAGTAACAACATGAATAAGAACAAGCTCCGATTGAGGCCGTTTAGAAAGCATTGAAAATCTCTTTGGGATCTAAGATGAAATTACTTCACTTTCTCACGATCTATATAAATTTTAGTGTACGCACACATCCCCTCACACGTGTTGAAACTCTCGACCCCCAAAACGACTAACCCAAAGTAACAAACAAGTATGCAAAAAACACAAGTTTTTTTTTGTTTTTACTGTTCGGTTTTGCATGGGTTATTTCATCCCGATGCTATCCAGGTCCTAGACGCCCCAGATACGGATGTCTACGATAGGGTGTTGGTGTCACATTAGAGAAGATACGGTGACGAAATTGATTATAGGCATCATCTAGAAGAGGGAAGTAGTTAAGAGTAACAACATGAATAAGAACAAGCTCCGATTGAGGCCGTTTAGAAAGCATTGAAAATCTCTTTGGGATCTAAGATGAAATTACTTCACTTTCTCACGATCTATATAAATTTTAGTGTACGCACACATCCCCTCACACGTGTTGAAACTCTCGACCCCCAAAATGACTAACCCAAAGTAACAAACAAGTATGCAAAAAACACAAGTTTTTTTTGTTTTTACTGTTCGGTTTTGCATGGGCTATTTCATCCCGATGCTATCCAGGTCCTAGACGCCCCTGATACGAATGTCTACGATAGGGTGTTGGTGTCACATTAGAGAAGATACGGTGACGAAATTGATTATAGGCATCATCTAGAAGAGGGAAGTAGTTAAGAGTAACAACATGAATAAGAACAAGCTCCGATTGAGGCCGTTTAGAAAGCATTGAAAATCTCTTTGGGATCTAAGATGAAATTACTTCACTTTCTCACGATCTATATAAATTTTAGTGTACGCACACATCCCCTCACACGTGTTGAAACTCTCGACCCCCAAAACGACTAACCCAAAGTAACAAACAAGTATGCAAAAAACACAAGTTTTTTTTGTTTTTACTGTTCGGTTTTGCATGGGTTATTTCATCCCGATGCTATCCAGGTCCTAGACGCCCTAGATACGGATGTCTACGATAGGGTGTTGGTGTCACATTAGAGAAGATACGGTGACGAAATTGATTATAGGCATCATCTAGAAGAGGGAAGTAGTTAAGAGTAACAACATGAATAAGAACAAGCTCCGATTGAGGCCGTTTAGAAAGCATTGAAAATCTCTTTGGGATCTAAGATGAAATTACTTCACTTTCTCACGATCTATATAAATTTTAGTGTACGCACACATCCCCTCACACGTGTTGAAACTCTCGACCCCAAAACGACTAACCCAAAGTAACAAACAAGTATGCAAAAAACACAAGTTTTTTTTGTTTTTACTGTTCGGTTTTGCATGGGCTATTTCATCCCGATGCTATCCAGGTCCTAGACGCCCCTGATACGGATGTCTACGATAGGGTGTTGGTGTCACATTAGAGAAGATACTGTGACGAAATTGATTATAGGCATCATCTAGAAGAGGGAAGTAGTTAAGAGTAACAACATGAATAAGAACAAGCTCCGATTGAAGCCGTTTAGAAAGCATTGAAAATCTCTTTGGGATCTAAGATGAAATTACTTCACTTTCTCATGATCTATATAAATTTTAGTGTACGCACACATCCCCTCACACGTGTTGAAACTCTCGACCCCCAAAACGTTTAACCCAAAGTAACAAACAAGTATGCAAAAAACACAAGTTTTTTTTTTGTTTTTACTGTTCGGTTTTGCATGGGTTATTTCATCCCGATGCTATCCAGGTCCTAGACGCCCCAGATACGGATGTCTATGATAGGGTGTTGGTGTCACATTAGAGAAGATACGGTGACAAAATTGATTATAGGCATCATCTAGAAGAGGGAAGTAGTTAAGAGTAACAACATGAATAAGAACAAGCTCCGATTGAGGCCGTTTAGAAAGCATTGAAAATCTCTTTGGGATCTAAGATGAAATTACTTCACTTTCTCACGATCTATATAAATTTTAGTGTACGCACACATCCCCTCACACGTGTTGAAACTCTCGACCCCCAAAACGACTAACCCAAAGTAACAAACAAGTATGCAAAAAACACAAGTTTTTTTTTGTTTTTACTGTTCGGTTTTGCATGGGTTATTTCATCCCGATGCTATCCAGGTCCTAGACGCCCCAGATACGGATGTCTACGATAGGGTGTTGGTGTCACATTAGAGAAGATACGGTGACGAAATTGATTATAGGCATCATCTAGAAGAGGGAAGTAGTTAAGAGTAACAACATGAATAAGAACAAGCTCCGATTGAGGCCGTTTAGAAAGCATTGAAAATCTCTTCGGGATCTAAGATGAAATTACTTCACTTTCTCACGATCTATATAAATTTTAGTGTACGCACACATCCCCTCACACGTGTTGAAACTCTCGACCCCAAAACGACTAACCCAAAGTAACAAACAAGTATGCAAAAAACACAAGTTTTTTTGTTTTTACTGTTCGGTTTTGCATGGGCTATTTCATCCCGATGCTATCCAGGTCCTAGACGCCCCTGATACGGATGTCTACGATAGGGTGTTGGTGTCACATTAGAGAAGATACTGTGACGAAATTGATTATAGGCATCATCTAGAAGAGGGAAGTAGTTAAGAGTAACAACATGAATAAGAACAAGCTCCGATTGAAGCCGTTTAGAAAGCATTGAAAATCTCTTTGGGATCTAAGATGAAATTACTTCACTTTCTCACGATCTATATAAATTTTAGTGTACGCACACATCCCCTCACACGTGTTGAAACTCTCGACCCCCAAAACGACTAACCCAAAGTAACAAACAAGTATGCAAAAAACACAAGTTTTTTTTTTTGTTTTTACTGTTCGGTTTTGCATGGGTTATTTCATCCCGATGCTATCCAGGTCCTAGACGCCCCAGATACGGATGTCTACGATAGGGTGTTGGTGTCACATTAGAGAAGATACGGTGACGAAATTGATTATAGGCATCATCTAGAAGAGAGAAGTAGTTAAGAGTAACAACATGAATAAGAACAAGCTCCGATTGAGGCCGTTTAGAAAGCATTGAAAATCTCTTTGGGATCTAAGATGAAATTACTTCACTTTCTCACGATCTATATAAATTTTAGTGTACGCACACATCCCCTCACACGTGTTGAAACTCTCGACCCCCAAAACGACTAACCCAAAGTAACAAACAAGTATGCAAAAAACACAAGTTATTTTTTGTTTTTACTGTTCGGTTTTGCATGGGTTATTTCATCCCGATGCTATCCAGGTCCTAGACGCTCCAGATACGGATGTCTACGATAGGGTGTTGGTGTCACATTAGAGAAGATACGGTGACGAAATTGATTATAGGCATCATCTAGAAGAGGGAAGTAGTTAAGAGTAACAACATGAATAAGAACAAGCTCCGATTGAGTCCGTTTAGAAAGCATTGAAAATCTCTTTGGGATCTAAGATGAAATTACTTCACTTTCTCACGATCTATATAAATTTTAGTGTACGCACACATCCCCTCACACGTGTTGAAACTCTCGACCCCCAAAACGACTAACCCAAAGTAACAAACAAGTATGCAAAAAAAACAAGTTTTTTTGTTTTTACTGTTCGGTTTTGCATGGGCTATTTCATCCCGATGCTATCCAGGTCCTAGATGCCCCTGATACGGATGTCTACGATAGGGTGTTGGTGTCACATTAGAGAAGATACGGTGACGAAATTGATTATAGGCATCATCTAGAAGAGGGAAGTAGTTAAGAGTAACAACATGAATAAGAACAAGCTCCGATTGAGGCCGTTTAGAAAGCATTGAAAATCTCTTTGGGATCTAAGATGAAATTACTTCACTTTCTCACGATCTATATAAATTTTAGTGTACGCACACATCCCCTCACACGTGTTGAAACTCTCGACCCCCAAAACGACTAACCCAAAGTAACAAACAAGTATGCAAAAAACACAAGTTTTTTTGTTTTTACTGTTCGGTTTTGCATGGGTTATTTCATCCCGATGCTATCCAGGTCCTAGACGCCCAAATACGGATGTCTATGATAGGGTGTTGGTGTCACATTAGAGAAGATACGGTGACGAAATTGATTATAGGCATCATCTAGAAGAGGGAAGTAGTTAAGAGTAACAACATGAATAAGAACAAGCTCCGATTGAGGCCGTTTAGAAAGCATTGAAAATCTCTTTGGGACCTAAGATGAAATTACTTCACTTTCTCACGATCTATATAAATTTTAGTGTACGCACACATCCCCTCACACGTGTTGAAACTCTCGACCCCCAAAATGACTAACCCAAAGTAACAAACAAGTATGCAAAAAACACAAGTTTTTTTTGTTTTTACTGTTCGGTTTTGCATGGGCTATTTCATCCCGATGCTATCCAGGTCCTAGACGCCCCTGATACGAATGTCTACGATAGGGTGTTGGTGTCACATTAGAGAAGATACTGTGACGAAATTGATTATAGGCATCATCTAGAAGAGGGAAGTAGTTAAGAGTAACAACATGAATAAGAACAAGCTCCGATTGAGGCCGTTTAGAAAGCATTGAAAATCTCTTTGGGATCTAAGATGAAATTACTTCACTTTCTCACGATCTATATAAATTTTAGTGTACGCACACATCCCCTCACACGTGTTGAAACTCTCGACCCCAAAACGACTAACCCAAAGTAACAAACAAGTATGCAAAAAACACAAGTTTTTTTTTTTTTTGTTTTTTCTTGTTCGGTTTTGCATGGGTTATTTCATCCCGATGCTATCCAGGTCCTAGACGCCCCAGATACGGATGTCTACAATAGGGTGTTGGTGTCACATTAGAGAAGATACGGTGACGAAATTGATTATAGGCATCATCTAGAAGAGGGAAGTAGTTAAGAGTAACAACATGAATAAGAACAAGCTCCGATTGAGGCCGTTTAGAAAGCATTGAAAATCTCTTTGGGATCTAAGATGAAATTACTTCACTTTCTCACGATCTATATAAATTTTAGTGTACGCACACATCCCCTCACACGTGTTGAAACACTCGACCCCCAAAACGACTAACCCAAAGTAACAAACAAGTATGCAAAAAACACAAGTTTTTTTTTTGTTTTTACTGTTCGGTTTTGCATGGGCTATTTCATCCCGATGCTATCCAGGTCCTAGACGGCCCTGATACGGATGTCTATGATAGGGTGTTGGTGTCACATTAGAGAAGATACGGTGACGAAATTGATTATAGGCATCATCTAGAAGAGGGAAGTAGTTAAGAGTAACAACATGAATAAGAACAAGCTCCGATTGAGTCCGTTTAGAAAGCATTGAAAATCTCTTTGGGATCTAAGATGAAATTACTTCACTTTCTCACGATCTATATAAATTTTAGTGTACACACACATCCCCTCACACGTGTTGAAACTCTCGACCCCCAAAATGACTAACCCAAAGTAACAAACAAGTATGCAAAAAAAAACAAGTTTTTTTTGTTTTTACTGTTCGGTTTTGCATGGGCTATTTCATCCCGATGCTATCCAGGTCCTAGACGCCCCAGATACGGATGTCTACGATAGGGTGTTGGTGTCACATTAGAAAAGATACGGTGACGAAATTGATTATAGGCATCATCTAGAAGAGGGAAGTAGTTAAGAGTAACAACATGAATAAGAACAAGCTCCGATTGAGGCCGTTTAGAAAGCATTGAAAATCTCTTTGGGATCTAAGATGAAATTACTTCACTTTCTCACGATCTATATAAATTTTAGTGTACCTACACATCCCCTCACACGTGTTGAAACTCTCGACCCCCAAAATGACTAACCCAAAGTAACAAACAAGTATGCAAAAAACACAAGTTTTTTTTGTTTTTACTGTTCGGTTTTGCATGGGCTATTTCATCCCGATGCTATCCAGGTCCTAGACGCCCCAGATACGGATGTCTACAATAGGGTGTTGGTGTCACATTAGAGAAGATACGGTGACGAAATTGATTATAGGCATCATCTAGAAGAGGGAAATAGTTAAGAGTAACAACATGAATAAGAACAAGCTCCGATTGAGGCCGTTTAGAAAGCATTGAAAATCTCTTTGGGATCTAAGATGAAATTACTTCACTTTCTCACGATCTATATAAATTTTAGTGTACGCACACATCCCCTCACACGTGTTGAAACTCTCGACCCCCAAAATGACTAACCCAAAGTAACAAACAAGTATGCAAAAAACACAAGTTTTTTTTGTTTTTACTGTTCGGTTTTGCATGGGCTATTTCATCCCGATGCTATCCAGGTCCTAGACGCCCCTGATACGGATGTCTACGATAGGGTGTTGGTGTCACATTAGAGAAGATACTGTGACGAAATTGATTATAGGCATCATCTAGAAGAGGGAAGTAGTTAAGAGTAACAACATGAATAAGAACAAGCTCCGATTGAGGCCGTTTAGAAAGCATTGAAAATCTCTTTGGGATCTAAGATGAAATTACTTCACTTTCTCACGATCTATATAAATTTTAGTGTACGCACACATCCCCTCACACGTGTTGAAACTCTCGACCCCCAAAACGACTAACCCAAAGTAACAAACAAGTATGCAAAAAACACAAGTTTTTTTTTTGTTTTTACTGTTCGGTTTTGCATGGGTTATTTCATCCCGATGCTATCCAGGTCCTAGACGCCCAGATACGGATGTCTACGATAGGGTGTTGGTGTCACATTAGAGAAGATACGGTGACAAAATTGATTATAGGCATCATCTAGAAGAGGGAAGTAGTTAAGAGTAACAACATGAATAAGAACAAGCTCCGATTGAGGCCGTTTAGAAAGCATTGAAAATCTCTTTGGGATCTAAGATGAAATTACTTCACTTTCTCACGATCTATATAAATTTTAGTGTACGCACACATCCCCTCACACGTGTTGAAACTCTCGACCCCCAAAACGACTAACCCAAAGTAACAAACAAGTATGCAAAAAACACAAGTTTTTTTGTTTTTACTTGTTCGGTTTTGCATGGGCTATTTCATCCCGATGCTATCCAGGTCCTAGACGGCCCGATACGGATGTCTACGATAGGGTGTTGGTGTCACATTAGAGAAGATACGGTGACGAAATTGATTATAGGCATCATCTAGAAGAGGGAAGTAGTTAAGAGTAACAACATGAATAAGAACAAGCTCCGATTGAGTCCGTTTAGAAAGCATTGAAAATCTCTTTGGGATCTAAGATGAAATTACTTCACTTTCTCACGATCTATATAAATTTTAGTGTACGCACACATCCCCTCACACGTGTTGAAACTCTCGACCCCCAAAATGACTAACCCAAAGTAACAAACAAGTATGCAAAAAAAACAAGTTTTTTTGTTTTTACTGTTCGGTTTTGCATGGGCTATTTCATCCCGATGCTATCCAGGTCCTAGACGCCCCAGATACGGATGTCTACGATAGGGTGTTGGTGTCACATTAGAGAAGATACGGTGACGAAATTGATTATAGGCATCATCTAGAAGAGGAAAGTAGTTAAGAGTAACAACATGAATAAGAACAAGCTCCGATTGAGGCCATTTAGAAAGCATTGAAAATCTCTTTGGGATCTAATATGAAATTACTTCACTTTCTCACGATCTATATAAATTTTAGTGTACGCACACATCCCCTCACACGTGTTGAAACTCTCGACCCCCAAAATGACTAACCCAAAGTAACAAACAAGTATGCAAAAAACACAAGTTTTTTTTGTTTTTACTGTTCGGTTTTGCATGGGCTATTTCATCCCGATGCTATCCAGGTCCTAGACGCCCCAGATACGGATGTCTATGATAGGGTGTTGGTGTCACATTAGAGAAGATACGGTGACGAAATTGATTATAGACATCATCTAGAAGAGGGAAGTAGTTAAGAGTAACAACATGAATAAGAACAAGCTCCGATTGAGGCCGTTTAGAAAGCATTGAAAATCTCTTTGGGATCTAAGATGAAATTACTTCACTTTCTCACGATCTATATAAATTTTAGTGTACGCACACATCCCCTCACACGTGTTGAAACTCTCGACCCCAAAACGACTAACCCAAAGTAACAAACAAGTATGCAAAAAACACAAGTTTTTTTTGTTTTTACTGTTCGGTTTTGCATGGGCTATTTCATCCCGATGCTATCCAGGTCCTAGACGGCCCTGATACGGATGTCTACGATAGGGTGTTGGTGTCACATTAGAGAAGATACGGTGACGAAATTGATTATAGGCATCATCTAGAAGAGGGAAGTAGTTAAGAGTAACAACATGAATAAGAACAAGCTCCGATTGAGTCCGTTTAGAAAGCATTGAAAATCTCTTTGGGATCTAAGATGAAATTACTTCACTTTCTCACGATCTATATAAATTTTAGTGTACGCACACATCCCCTCACACGTGTTGAAACTCTCGACCCCCAAAATGACTAACCCAAAGTAACAAACAAGTATGCAAAAAATTGTTTTTACTGTTCGGTTTTGCATGGGCTATTTCATCCCGATGCTATCCAGGTCCTAGACGCCCTAGATACGGATGTCTACGATAGGGTGTTGGTGTCACATTAGAGAAGATACGGTGACGAAATTGATTATAGGCATCATCTAGAAGAGGAAAGTAGTTAAGAGTAACAACATGAATAAGAACAAGCTCCGATTGAGGCCGTTTAGAAAGCATTGAAAATCTCTTTGGGATCTAATATGAAATTACTTCACTTTCTCACGATCTATATAAATTTTAGTGTACGCACACATCCCCTCACACGTGTTGAAACTCTCGACCCCCAAAATGACTAACCCAAAGTAACAAACAAGTATGCAAAAAACACAAGTTTTTTTTGTTTTTACTGTTCGGTTTTGCATGGGCTATTTCATCCCGATGCTATCCAGGTCCTAGACGCCCCAGATACGGATGTCTACGATAGGGTGTTGGTGTCACATTAGAGAAGATACGGTGACGAAATTGATTATAGGCATCATCTAGAAGAGGGAAGTAGTTAAGAGTAACAACATGAATAAGAACAAGCTTCGATTGAGGCCGTTTAGAAAGCATTGAAAATCTCTTTGGGATCTAAGATGAAATTACTTCACTTTCTCACGATCTATATAAATTTTAGTGTACGCACACATCCCCTCACACGTGTTGAAACTCTCGACCCCCAAAACGACTAACCCAAAGTAACAAACAAGTATGCAAAAAACACAAGTTTTTTTTGTTTTTACTGTTCGGTTTTGCATGGGCTATTTCATCCCGATGCTATCCAGGTCCTAGACGGCCCTGATACGGATGTCTACGATAGGGTGTTGGTGTCACATTAGAGAAGATACGGTGACGAAATTGATTATAGGCATCATCTAGAAGAGGGAAGTAGTTAAGAGTAACAACATGAATAAGAACAAGCTCCGATTGTGTCCGTTTAGAAAGCATTGAAAATCTCTTTGGGATCTAAGATGAAATTACTTCACTTTCTCACGATCTATATAAATTTTAGTGTACGCACACATCCCCTCACACGTGTTGAAACTCTCGACCCCCAAAATGACTAACCCAAAGTAACAAACAAGTATGCAAAAAACACAAGTTTTTTTGTTTTTACTGTTCGGTTTTGCATGGGCTATTTCATCCCGATGCTATCCAGGTCCTAGACGCCCCAGATACGGATGTCTACGATAGGGTGTTGGTGTCACATTAGAGAAGATACGGTGACGAAATTGATTATAGGCATCATCTAGAAGAGGGAAGTAGTTAAGAGTAACAACATGAATAAGAACAAGCTCCGATTGAGGCCGTTTAGAAAGCATTGAAAATCTCTTTGGGATCTAAGATGAAATTACTTCACTTTCTCACGATCTATATAAATTTTAGTGTACGCACACATCCCCTCACACGTGTTGAAACTCTCAACCCCCAAAATGACTAACCCAAAGTAACAAACAAGTATGCAAAAAACACAAGTTTTTTTTGTTTTTACTGTTCGGTTTTGCATGGGCTATTTCATCCCGATGCTATCCAGGTCCTAGACCCCCGTCAAACGGATGTCTACGATAGGGTGTTGGTGTCACATTAGAGAAGATACGGTGACGAAATTGATTATAGGCATCATCTAGAAGAGGGAAGTAGTTAAGAGTAACAACATGAATAAGAACAAGCTCCGATTGAGGCCGTTTAGAAAGCATTGAAAATCTCTTTGGGATCTAAGATGAAATTACTTCACTTTCTCACAATCTATATAAATTTTAGTGTACGCACACATCCCCTCACACGTGTTGAAACTCTCGACCCCCAAAATGACTAACCCAAAGTAACAAACAAGTATGCAAAAAACACAAGTTTTTTTTGTTTTTACTGTTCGGTTTTGCATGGGCTATTTCATCCCGATGCTATCCAGGTCCTAGACGCCCCAGATACGGATGTCTACGATAGGGTGTTGGTGTCACATTAGAGAAGATACGGTGACGAAATTGATTATAGGCATCATCTAGAAGAGGGAAGTAGTTAAGAGTAACAACATGAATAAGAACAAGCTCCGATTGAGGACGATTAGAAAGCATTGAAAATCTCTTTGGGATCTAAGATGAAATTACTTCACTTTCTCACGATCTATATAAATTTTAGTGTACGCACACATCCCCTCACACGTGTTGAAACTCTCGACCCCCAAAATGACTAACCCAAAGTAACAAACAAGTATGCAAAAAACACAAGTTTTTTTGTTTTTACTGTTCGGTTTTGCATGGGCTATTTCATCCCGATGCTATCCAGGTCCTAGACGCCCCTGATACGGATGTCTACGATAGGGTGTTGGTGTCACATTAGAGAAGATACGGTGACGAAATTGATTATAGGCATCATCTAGAAGAGGGAAGTAGTTAAGAGTAACAACATGAATAAGAACAAGCTCCGATTGAGGCCGTTTAGAAAGCATTGAAAATCTCTTTGGGATCTAAGATGAAATTACTTCACTTTCTCACGATCTATATAAATTTTAGTGTACGCACACATCCCCTCACACGTGTTGAAACTCTCGACCCCCAAAACGACTAACCCAAAGTAACAAACAAGTATGCAAAAAACACAAGTTTTTTTTGTTTTTACTGTTCGGTTTTGCATGGGTTATTTCATCCCGATGCTATCCAGGTCCTAGACGCCCAAGATACGGATGTCTACGATAGGGTGTTGGTGTCACATTAGAGAAGATACGGTGACGAAATTGATTATAGGCATCATCTAGAAGAGGGAAGTAGTTAAGAGTAACAACATGAATAAGAACAAGCTCCGATTGAGGCCGTTTAGAAAGCATTGAAAATCTCTTTGGGACCTAAGATGAAATTACTTCACTTTCTCACGATCTATATAAATTTTAGTGTACGCACACATCCCCTCACACGTGTTGAAACTCTCGACCCCCAAAATGACTAACCCAAAGTAACAAACAAGTATGCAAAAAACACAAGTTTTTTTGTTTTTACTGTTCGGTTTTGCATGGGCTATTTCATCCCGATGCTATCCAGGTCCTAGACGGCCCTGATACGGATGTCTACGATAGGGTGTTGGTGTCACATTAGAGAAGATACGGTGACGAAATTGATTATAGGCATCATCTAGAAGAGGGAAGTAGTTAAGAGTAACAACATGAATAAGAACAAGCTCCGATTGAGTCCGTTTAGAAAGCATTGAAAATCTCTTTGGGATCTAAGATGAAATTACTTCACTTTCTCACGATCTATATAAATTTTAGTGTACGCACACATCCCCTCACACGTGTTGAAATTCTCGACCCCCAAAATGACTAACCCAAAGTAACAAACAAGTATGCAAAAAAAAACAAGTTTTTTTGTTTTTACTGTTCGGTTTTGCATGGGCTATTTCATCCCGATGCTATCCAGGTCCTAGACGCCCCAGATACGGATGTCTACGATAGGGTGTTGGTGTCACATTAGAGAAGATACGGTGACGAAATTGATTATAGGCATCATCTAGAAGAGGAAAGTAGTTAAGAGTAACAACATGAATAAGAACAAGCTCCGATTGAGGCCGTTTAGAAAGCATTGAAAATCTCTTTGGGATCTAAGATGAAATTACTTCACTTTCTCACGATCTATATAAATTTTAGTGTACGCACACATCCCCTCACACGTGTTGAAACTCTCGACCCCCAAAATGACTAACCCAAAGTAACAAACAAGTATGCAAAAAACACAAGTTTTTTTGTTTTTACTGTTCGGTTTTGCATGGGCTATTTCATCCCGATGCTATCCAGGTCCTAGACGCCCCTGATACGGATGTCTACGATAGGGTGTTGGTGTCACATTAGAGAAGATACGGTGACGAAATTGATTATAGGCATCATCTAGAAGAGGGAAGTAGTTAAGAGTAACAACATGAATAAGAACAAGCTCCGATTGAGGCCGTTTAGAAAGCATTGAAAATCTCTTTGGGATCTAAGATGAAATTACTTCACTTTCTCACGATCTATATAAATTTTAGTGTACGCACACATCCCCTCACACGTGTTGAAACTCTCGACCCCCAAAACGACTAACCCAAAGTAACAAACAAGTATGCAAAAAGCACAAGTTTTTTTTGTTTTTACTGTTCGGTTTTGCATGGGCTATTTCATCCCGATGCTATCCAGGTCCTAGACGGCCCTGATACGGATGTCTACGATAGGGTGTTGGTGTCACATTAGAGAAGATACGGTGATGAAATTGATTATAGGCATCATCTAGAAGAGGGAAGTAGTTAAGAGTAACAACATGAATAAGAACAAGCTCCGATTGAGTCCGTTTAGAAAGCATTGAAAATCTCTTTGGGATATAAGATGAAATTACTTCACTTTCTCACGATCTATATAAATTTTAGTGTACGCACACATCCCCTCACACGTGTTGAAACTCTCGACCCCCAAAATGACTAACCCAAAGTAACAAACAAGTATGCAAAAAAAAACAAGTTTTTTTTGTTTTTACTGTTCGGTTTTGCATGGGCTATTTCATCCCGATGCTATCCAGGTCCTAGACGCCCCAGATACGGATGTCTACGATAGGGTGTTGGTGTCACATTAGAGAAGATACGGTGACGAAATTGATTATAGGCATCATCTAGAAGAGGGAAGTAGTTAAGAGTAACAACATGAATAAGAACAAGCTCCGATTGAGGCCGTTTAGAAAGCATTGAAAATCTCTTTGGGATCTAAGATGAAATTACTTCACTTTCTCACGATCTATATAAATTTTAGTGTACGCACACATCCCCTCACACGTGTTGAAACTCTCGACCCCCAAAATGACTAACCCAAAGTAACAAAGAAGTATGCAAAAAACACAAGTTTTTTTTGTTTTTACTGTTCGGTTTTGCATGGGCTATTTCATCCCGATGCTATCCAGGTCCTAGACGCCCCAGATACGGATGTCTACGATAGGGTGTTGGTGTCACATTAGAGAAGATACGGTGACGAAATTGATTATAGGCATCATCTAGAAGAGGGAAGTAGTTAAGAGTAACAACATGAATAAGAACAAGCTCCGATTGAGGCCGTTTAGAAAGCATTGAAAATCTCTTTGGGATCTAAGATGAAATTACTTCACTTTCTCACGATCTATATAAATTTTAGTGTACGCACACATCCCCTCACACGTGTTGAAACTCTCAACCCCCAAAATGACTAACCCAAAGTAACAAACAAGTATGCAAAAAACACAAGTTTTTTTTGTTTTTACTGTTCGGTTTTGCATATGCTATTTCATCCCGATGCTATCCAGGTCCTAGACGCCCCTGATACGGATGTCTACGATAGGGTGTTGGTGTCACATTAGAGAAGATACGGTGACGAAATTGATTATAGGCATCATCTAGAAGAGGGAAGTAGTTAAGAGTAACAACATGAATAAGAACAAGCTCCGATTGAGGCCGTTTAGAAAGCATTGAAAATCTCTTTGGGATCTAAGATGAAATTACTTCACTTTCTCACGATCTATATAAATTTTAGTGTATGCACACATCCCCTCACACGTGTTGAAACTCTCGACCCCCAAAATGACTAACCCAAAGTAACAAACAAGTATGCAAAAAACACAAGTTTTTTTGTTTTTACTGTTCGGTTTTGCATGGGATATTTCATCCCGATGCTATCCAGGTCCTAGACGCCCCAGATACGGTTGTCTACGATAGGGTGTTGGTGTCACATTAGAGAAGATACGGTGACGAAATTGATTATAGGCATCATCTAGAAGAGGGAAGTAGTTAAGAGTAACAACATGAATAAGAACAAGCTCCGATTGAGGCCGTTTAGAAAGCATTGAAAATCTCTTTGGGATCTAAGATGAAATTACTTCACTTTCTCACGATCTATATAAATTTTAATGTACGCACACATCCCCTCACACGTGTTGAAACTCTCGACCCCCAAAATGACTAACCCAAAGTAACAAACAAGTATGCAAAAAACACAAGTTTTTTTTGTTTTTACTGTTCGGTTTTGCATGGGTTATTTCATCCCGATGCTATCCAGGTCCTAGACGCCCTAGATACGGATGTCTACGATAGGGTGTTGGTGTCACATTAGAGAAGATACGGTGACGAAATTGATTATAGGCATCATCTAGAAGAGGGAAGTAGTTAAGAGTAACAACATGAATAAGAACAAGCTCCGATTGAGGCCGTTTAGAAAGCATTGAAAATCTCTTTGGGATCTAAGATGAAATTACTTCACTTTCTCACGATCTATATAAATTTTAGTGTACGCACACATCCCCTCACACGTGTTGAAACTCTCGACCCCTAAAACGACTAACCCAAAGTAACAAACAAGTATGCAAAAAACACAAGTTTTTTTGTTTTTACTGTTCGGTTTTGCATGGGTTATTTCATCCCGATGCTATCCAGGTCCTAGACGCCCTAGATACGGATGTCTACGATAGGGTGTTGGTGTCACATTAGAGAAGATACGGTGACGAAATTGATTATAGGCATCATCTAGAAGAGGAAAGTAGTTAAGAGTAACAACATGAATAAGAACAAGCTCCGATTGAGGCCGTTTAGAAAGCATTGAAAATCTCTTTGGGATCTAAGATGAAATTAATTCACTTTCTCACGATCTATATAAATTTTAGTGTACGCACACATCCCCTCACACGTGTTGAAACTCTCGACCCCCAAAATGACTAACCCAAAGTAACAAACAAGTATGCAAAAAACACAAGTTTTTTTGTTTTTACTGTTCGGTTTTGCATGGGCTATTTCATCCCGATGCTATCCAGGTCCTAGACGCCCCAGATACGGATGTCTACGATAGGGTGTTGGTGTCACATTAGAGAAGATACGGTGACGAAATTGATTATAGGCATCATCTAGAAGAGGGAAGTAGTTAAGAGTAACAACATGAATAAGAACAAGCTCCGATTGAGTCCGTTTAGAAAGCATTGAAAATCTCTTTGGGATCTAAGATGAAATTACTTCACTTTCTCACGATCTATATAAATTTTAGTGTACGCACACATCCCCTCACACGTGTTGAAACTCTCGACCCCCAAAATGACTAACCCAAAGTAACAAACAAGTATGCAAAAAGCACAAGTTTTTTTTGTTTTTACTGTTTGGTTTTGCATGGGCTATTTCATCCCGATGCTATCCAGGTCCTAGACGCCCCTGATACGGATGTCTACGATAGGGTGTTGGTGTCACATTAGAGAAGATACGGTGATGAAATTGATTATAGGCATCATCTAGAAGAGGTAAGTAGTTAAGAGTAACAACATGAATAAGAACAAGCTCCGATTGAGTCCGTTTAGAAAGCATTGAAAATCTCTTTGGGATCTAAGATGAAATTACTTCACTTTCTCACGATCTATATAAATTTTAGTGTACGCACACATCCCCTCACACGTGTTGAAACTCTCGACCCCCAAAATGACTAACCCAAAGTAACAAACAAGTATGCAAAAAACACAAGTTTTTTTGTTTTTACTGTTCGGTTTTGCATGGGCTATTTCATCCCGATGCTATCCAGGTCCTAGACGCCCAGATACGGATGTCTACGATAGGGTGTTGGTGTCACATTAGAGAAGATACGGTGACGAAATTGATTATAGGCATCATCTAGAAGAGGGAAGTAGTTAAGAGTAACAACATGAATAAGAACAAGCTCCGATTGAGGCCGTTTAGAAAGCATTGAAAATCTCTTTGGGATCTAAGATGAAATTACTTCACTTTCTCACGATCTATATAAATTTTAGTGTACGCACACATCCCCTCACACGTGTTGAAACTCTCGACCCCCAAAATGACTAACCCAAAGTAACAAACAAGTATGCAAAAAGCACAAGTTTTTTTTGTTTTTACTGTTCGGTTTTGCATGGGCTATTTCATCCCGATGCTATCCAGGTCCTAGACGGCCCTGATACGGATGTCTACGATAGGGTGTTGGTGTCACATTAGAGAAGATACGGTGATGAAATTGATTATAGGCATCATCTAGAAGAGGGAAGTAGTTAAGAGTAACAACATGAATAAGAACAAGCTCCGATTGAGGCCGTTTAGAAAGCATTGAAAATCTCTTTGGGATCTAAGATGAAATTACTTCACTTTCTCACGATCTATATAAATTTTAGTGTACGCACACATCCCCTCACACGTGTTGAAACTCTCGACCCCCAAAATGACTAACCCAAAGTAACAAACAAGTATGCAAAAAAACAAGTTTTTTTGTTTTTACTGTTCGGTTTTGCATGGGATATTTCATCCCGATGCTATCCAGGTCCTAGACGCCCCTGATACGGATGTCTACGATAGGGTGTTGGTGTCACATTAGAGAAGATACGGTGACGAAATTGATTATAGGCATCATCTAGAAGAGGGAAGTAGTTAAGAGTAACAACATGAATAAGAACAAGCTCCGATTGAGGCCGTTTAGAAAGCATTGAAAATCTCTTTGGGATCTAAGATGAAATTACTTCACTTTCTCACGATCTATATAAATTTTAGTGTACGCACACATCCCCTCACACGTGTTGAAACTCTCGACCCCCAAAATGACTAACCCAAAGTAACAAACAAGTATGCAAAAAACACAAGTTTTTTTTTGTTTTTACTGTTCGGTTTTGCATGGGTTATTTCATCCCGATGCTATCCAGGTCCTAGACGCCCCAGATACGGATGTCTACGATAGGGTGTTGGTGTCACATTAGAGAAGATACGGTGACGAAATTGATTATAGGCATCATCTAGAAGAGGGAAGTAGTTAAGAGTAACAACATGAATAAGAACAAGCTCCGATTAAGGCCGTTTAGAAAGCATTGAAAATCTCTTTGGGATCTAAGATGAAATTACTTCACTTTCTGACGATCTATATAAATTTTAGTGTACGCACACATCCCCTCACACGTGTTGAAACTCTCGACCCCCAAAATGACTAACCCAAAGTAACAAACAAGTATGCAAAAAACACAAGTTTTTTTTGTTTTTACTGTTCGGTTTTGCATGGGCTATTTCATCCCGATGCTATCCAGGTCCTAGACGCCCTAGATACGGATGTCTACGATAGGGTGTTGGTGTCACATTAGAGAAGATACGGTGACGAAATTGATTATAGGCATCATCTAGAAGAGGGAAGTAGTTAAGAGTAACAACATGAATAAGAACAAGCTCCGATTGAGGCCGTTTAGAAAGCATTGAAAATCTCTTTGGGATCTAAGATGAAATTAATTCACTTTCTCACGATCTATATAAATTTTAGTGTATGCACACATCCCCTCACACGTGTTGAAACTCTCGACCCCCAAAATGACTAACCCAAAGTAACAAACAAGTATGCAAAAAACACAAGTTTTTTGTTTTTTTTGTTCGGTTTTGCATGGGATATTTCATCCCGATGCTATCCAGGTCCTAGACGCCCCTGATACGGATGTCTACGATAGGGTGTTGGTGTCACATTAGAGAAGATACGGTGACGAAATTGATTATAGGCATCATCTAGAAGAGGGAAGTAGTTAAGAGTAACAACATGAATAAGAACAAGCTCCGATTGAGGCCGTTTAGAAAGCATTGAAAATCTCTTTGGGATCTAAGATGAAATTACTTCACTTTCTCACGATCTATATAAATTTTAATGTACGCACACATCCCCTCACACGTGTTGAAACTCTCGACCCCCAAAACGACTAACCCAAAGTAACAAACAAGTATGCAAAAAGCACATGTTTTTTTTAGTTTTTACTGTTCGGTTTTGCATGGGTTATTTCATCCCGATGCTATCCAGGTCCTAGACGCCCCAGATACGGATGTCTACGATAGGGTGTTGGTGTCACATTAGAGAAGATACGGTGATGAAATTGATTATAGGCATCATCTAGAAGAGGGAAGTAGTTAAGAGTAACAACATGAATAAGAACAAGCTCCGATTAAGGCCGTTTAGAAAGCATTGAAAATCTCTTTGGGATCTAAGATGAAATTACTTCACTTTCTCACGATCTATATAAATTTTAGTGTACGCACACATCCCCTCACACGTGTTGAAACTCTCGACCCCCAAAAGGACTAACCCAAAGTAACAAACAAGTATGCAAAAAACACAAGTTTTTTTTTGTTTTTACTGTTCGGTTTTGCATGGGCTATTTCATCCCGATGCTATCCAGGTCCTAGACGCCCTAGATACGGATGTCTACGATAGGGTGTTGGTGTCACATTAGAGAAGATACGGTGACGAAATTGATTATAGGCATCATCTAGAAGAGGAAAGTAGTTAAGAGTAACAACATGAATAAGAACAAGCTCCGATTGAGGCCGTTTAGAAAGCATTGAAAATCTCTTTGGGATCTAAGATGAAATTAATTCACTTTCTCACGATCTATATAAATTTTAGTGTACGCACACATCCCCTCACACGTGTTGAAACTCTCGACCCCCAAAATGACTAACCCAAAGTAACAAACAAGTATGCAAAAAACACAAGTTTTTTTTGTTTTTACTGTTCGGTTTTGCATGGGCTATTTCATCCCGATGCTATCCAGGTCCTAGACGCCCATGATACGGATGTCTACGATAGGGTGTTGGTGTCACATTAGAGAAGATACGGTGACGAAATTGATTATAGGCATCATCTAGAAGAGGGAAGTAGTTAAGAGTAACAACATGAATAAGAACAAGCTCCGATTGAGGCCGTTTAGAAAGCATTGAAAATCTCTTTGGGATCTAAGATGAAATTACTTCACTTTCTCACGATCTATATAAATTTTAGTGTACGCACACATCCCCTCACACGTGTTGAAACTCTCGACCCCAAAACGACTAACCCAAAGTAACAAACAAGTATGCAAAAAGCACAAGTTTTTTTGTTTTTACTGTTCGGTTTTGCATGGGCTATTTCATCCCGATGCTATCCAGGTCCTAGACGGCCCTGATACGGATGTCTACGATAGGGTGTTGGTGTCACATTAGAGAAGATACGGTGATGAAATTGATTATAGGCATCATCTAGAAGAGGGAAGTAGTTAAGAGTAACAACATGAATAAGAACAAGCTCCGATTGAGTCCGTTTAGAAAGCATTGAAAATCTCTTTGGGATCTAAGATGAAATTACTTCACTTTCTCACGATCTATATAAATTTTAGTGTACGCACACATCCCCTCACACGTGTTGAAACTCTCGACCCCCAAAATGACTAACCCAAAGTAACAAACAAGTATGCAAAAAAACAAGTTTTTTTTTTGTTTTTACTGTTCGGTTTTGCATGGGCTATTTCATCCCGATGCTATCCAGGTCCTAGACGCCCCTGATACGGATGTCTACGATAGGGTGTTGGTGTCACATTAGAGAAGATACGGTGACGAAATTGATTATAGGCATCATCTAGAAGAGGGAAGTAGTTAAGAGTAACAACATGAATAAGAACAAGCTCCGATTGAGGCCGTTTAGAAAGCATTGAAAATCTCTTTGGGATCTAAGATGAAATTACTTCACTTTCTCACGATCTATATAAATTTTAGTGTACGCACACATCCCCTCACACGTGTTGAAACTCTCGACCCCCAAAATGACTAACCCAAAGTAACAAACAAGTATGCAAAAAACACAAGTTTTTTGTTTTTACTGTTCGGTTTTGCATGGGCTATTTCATCCCGATGCTATCCAGGTCCTAGACGCCCCAGATACGGATGTCTACGATAGGGTGTTGGTGTCACATTAGAGAAGATACGATGACGAAATTGATTATAGGCATCATCTAGAAGAGGGAAGTAGTTAAGAGTAACAACATGAATAAGAACAAGCTCCGATTGAGGCCGTTTAGAAAGCATTGAAAATCTCTTTGGGATCTAAGATGAAATTACTTCACTTTCTCACGATCTATATAAATTTTAGTGTACGCACACATCCCCTCACACGTGTTGAAACTCTCGACCCCCAAAATGACTAACCCAAAGTAACAAACAAGTATGCAAAAAACACAAGTTTTTTTTGTTTTTACTGTTCGGTTTTGCATGGGCTATTTCATCCCGATGCTATCCAGGTCCTAGACGCCCCTGATACGGATGTCTACGATAGGGTGTTGGTGTCACATTAGAGAAGATACGGTGACGAAATTGATTATAGGCATCATCTAGAAGAGGGAAGTAGTTAAGAGTAACAACATGAATAAGAACAAGCTCCGATTGAGGCCGTTTAGAAAGCATTGAAAATCTCTTTGGGATCTAAGATGAAATTACTTCACTTTCTCACGATCTATATAAATTTTAGTGTATGCACACATCCCCTCACACGTGTTGAAACTCTCGACCCCCAAAATGACTAACCCAAAGTAACAAACAAGTATGCAAAAAAACAAGTTTTTTTTGTTTTTACTGTTCGGTTTTGCATGGGATATTTCATCCCGATGCTATCCAGGTCCTAGACGCCCCAGATACGGTTGTCTACGATAGGGTGTTGGTGTCACATTAGAGAAGATACGGTGACGAAATTGATTATAGGCATCATCTAGAAGAGGGAAGTAGTTAAGAGTAACAACATGAATAAGAACAAGCTCCGATTGAGGCCGTTTAGAAAGCATTGAAAATCTCTTTGGGATCTAAGATGAAATTACTTCACTTTCTCACGATCTATATAAATTTTAATGTACGCACACATCCCCTCACACGTGTTGAAACTCTCGACCCCCAAAACGACTAACCCAAAGTAACAAACAAGTATGCAAAAAACACAAGTTTTTTTTTGTTTTTACTGTTCGGTTTTGCATGGGTTATTTCATCCCGATGCTATCCAGGTCCTAGACGCCCCAGATACAGATGTCTACGATAGGGTGTTGGTGTCACATTAGAGAAGATACGGTGACGAAATTGATTATAGGCATCATCTAGAAGAGGGAAGTAGTTAAGAGTAACAACATGAATAAGAACAAGCTCCGATTAAGGCCGTTTAGAAAGCATTGAAAATCTCTTTGGGATCTAAGATGAAATTACTTCACTTTCTGACGATCTATATAAATTTTAGTGTACGCACACATCCCCTCACACGTGTTGAAACTCTCGACCCCCAAAATGACTAACCCAAAGTAACAAACAAGTATGCAAAAAAAACAAGTTTTTTTTGTTTTTACTGTTCGGTTTTGCATGGGCTATTTCATCACGATGCTATCCAGGTCCTAGACGCCCCAGATACGGATGTCTACGATAGGGTGTTGGTGTCACATTAGAGAAGATAAGGTGACGAAATTGATTATAGGCATCATCTAGAAGAGGGAAGTAGTTAAGAGTAACAACATGAATAAGAACAAGCTCCGATTGAGGCCGTTTAGAAAGCATTGAAAATCTCTTTGGGATCTAAGATGAAATTACTTCACTTTCTCACGATCTATATAAATTTTAATGTACGCACACATCCCCTCACACGTGTTGAAACTCTCGACCCCCAAAACTGTAGGATAACGTTGCATAGAAAACAAAAAATTTCCTAACGCGAACACACAATCCAAGCCAAGATGCAATCTAGAAGATGGTAGCAACGAGGGGGTATCGAGTCTCACCCTTGAAGAGATTCCAAAGCCTACAAGATGAGGCTCTTGTTGCTGCGGTAGACGTTCACTTGCCGCTTGCAAAAGCGCCTAGAAGATCTTGATCACGATCGGTTCCGGCGCCACGAACGGGCAGCACCTCCGTACTCGGTCACACGTTCGGTTGTTGATGAAGACGACGTCCACCTCCCCGTTCCAGCGGGCAGCGGAAGTAGTAGCTCCTCTTGAATCCGACAGCACGACGGCGTGGTGTCGGTGGTGGTGGAGAAGTCCGGCGGAGCTTCGCTAAGCGTGCGGGAAGTGGAGGAGCGGGGCGGCTAGGGTTTGGGGAGAGGGGGGCGCCGGCCACTATGGGGTGCGTCCACCTTGGTGGTGTTTGAGGTGGCCGGCCCCCTCCCCCTTGGCCCTCATTATATAGGTGGAACCCCAAGAGTTGGTCTCCAAGTCTTCGAATAAGACCCGAACCAAAAACCTTCCATAGGGAGGGGGAAACCTAGCCTAGCTAGGACTCCCACCAAGGTGGGAGTTCCACCTCCCATGTGGGGGGGTGGCCGGCCCCCTAAGGGGGAGTCCACTTGGGACTCCTCCCCCACTAGGGTTGGCCGGCCATGGAGGTGGAGTCCCATGTGGACTCCACCTTCCTTGGTGGTTTCTTCCGGACTTTTCTAGAACCTTCTAGAACCTTCCATAGAACCTTCCGCGACATTTTATTCACATAAAATGACATCCTATATATGAATCTTATTCTCCGGACCATTCCGGAACTCCTCGTGATGTCCGGGATCTCATCCGGGACTCCGAACAAAATATTCCAACTCCATTCCATATTCAAGTACTACCATTTCAACATCCAACTTTAAGTGTGTCACCCTACGGTTCGTGAACTATGCGGACATGGTTGAGTACTCACTCCGACCAATAACCAATAGCGGGATCTGGAGATCCATAATGGCTCCCACATATTCAACGATGACTTTAGTGATCGAATGAACCATTCACATACAATACCAATTCCCTTTGTCACGCGATATTTTACTTGTCCGAGGTTTGATCTTCGGTATCACTCTATACCTTGTTCAACCTCGTCTCCTGACAAGTACTATTTACTCGTACCGTGGTATGTGGTCTCTTATGAACTTATTCATATGCTTGCAAGACATTAGACGACATTCCACCGAGAGGGCCCAGAGTATATCTATCCGTCATCGGGATGGACAAATCCCACTGTTGGTCCATATGCCTCAACTCATACTTTCCGGATACTTAATCCCACCTTTATAACCACCCATTTACGCAGTGGCATTTGGTGTAATCAAAGTACCTTTCCGGTATAAGTGATTTACATGATCTCATGGTCTTAAGGACTAAGTAACTATGTATTGAAAGCTTATAGCAAATAACTTAATGACGAGATCTTATGCTACGCTTAATTGGGTGTGTCCATTACATCATTCATACAATGATATAACCTTGTTATTAATAACATCCAATGTTCATGATTATGAAACTAATCATCCATTAATCAACAAGCTAGTTAAGAGGCATACTAGGGACTCTTTGTTGTTTACATATCACACATGTATCAATGTTTCGGTTAATACAATTATAGCATGGTATATAAACATTTATCATAAACATAAAGATATATAATAACCACTTTTATTATTGCCTCTTGGGCATATCTCCAACAGTCTCCCACTTGCACTAGAGTCAATAATCTAGATTACATTGTAAGGAACCTAACACCCATGGCATTCTGGTGTTGGTCATGCTTTGCCCTAGGGAGAGCTTTAGTCAACGGATCTGCTACATTCAGATCAGTGTGTACTTTGCAAATCTTTACTTCTCCATCTTCGATGTACTCGCGAATCGAGTGATAACGCAGCTTGATATGCTTCAGCCTCTTGTGTGACCTTGGTTCTTGTGCATTGGCGATGGCACCCATGTTATCACAGTATATGACTAGTGGGTCCAATGCACTAGGAACCACACCGAGCTCTACAATGAACCTCTTCATCCATACCGCTTCTGATGTAGCTTCTGAAGCCGCTATGTACTCCGATTCTGTTGAAGACTTTGCCACCGTGCACTGCTTCGAGCTTGCCAAGCTTACTGCAGCACCATTCAATATAAACACATACCCAGACTGTGACTTAGAGTCATCAGGATCAGTGTTCCAACTTGCATCGGTGTAACTTGTTACAACGAGCTCTTGGTCACCTCCATAACAAAGAAACATATCCTTAGTTCTTTTCAAGTACTTCAGGATATTCTTGACCGCTGTCCAGTGCTCCATTCCTGGATCACTTTGATATCTGCTAGTCAAACTAATAGCATGCGCTATATCCGGTCTTGTACATAGCATGGCATACATAATAGAGCCTACTGCCGAAGCATAGGGGATCTGATTCATCCTTTCTCTTTCTTCTGCCGTAGCTGGTCCTTGAGTCTTACTCAAGACCTTGCCTGGTAACATAGGTAAAAACCCTTTCTTACTTTCGTCCATTCTAAACTTCTTTAGAATCTTGTCCAGGTATGTACTCTGTGATAGCCCTATTAGGCGTTTTGATCTATCTCTATAAATCTTGATGCCTAATATATACGATGCTTCACCAAGGTCTTTCATTGAAAAACTGTTATTCAAATAACCTTTTACACTGCTTAATAGTTCTATATCATTCCCAATCAATAATATGTCATCTACATATAATATCAGGAATGCTACAGAGCTCCCACTCACTTTCTTGTAAATACAGGCCTCTCCATGACACTGTGTAAACCCGAAGTCTTTGATTACCTTATCAAAACGTCGGTTCCAACTTCTTGATGCTTGCTTCAGTCCATAGATTGAACGCTGAAGTTTGCATACTTTGTCAGCATTTTTAGGATCGACAAAACCTTTGGGTTGTACCATATACAACTCTTCCTCAATGTCTCCATTAAGGAATGCTGTTTTGACATCCATCTGCCAAATCTCATAATCGAAAAATGCAGCTATTGCTAACAAAATCCTCACAGATTTTAGCTTCGCTACCGGTGAGAAAGTCTCATCGTAGTCAACACCTTGAATTTGTCGGAAACCCTTTGCGACAAGTCGAGCTTTATAGACAGTAATATTACCATCAGCATCTGTTTTTCTCTTGAAGATCCATTTATTCTCGACAGCTTTTCGGCTATCAGGTAAGTCTACCAAAGTCCATACTTTGTTATCATACATGGATCCCATTTCGGATTTCATGGCTTCTTGCCATTTGTTGGAATCTGGGCTCATCATCGCTTCTTCATACGTCGCAGGGTCCTCATCATTGTTATCTACAATCATGACATTTAGACAAGGATCATACCAATCAGGAGTGGCACGTTCCCTTGTCGATCTGCGAGGTTCAGTAGTTTCCTCGTTCGAAGTTTCATGATCATTATCATTAGCTTCCTCTGTTGCCGGTGTAGACGGTACAGGTACAACTTCCGGTACTGCGCTACTCTGATCAACGATTATAGATTCATTAATCTCATCGAGTTCTACTTTTCTTCCAGTCACTTCTTTAGTGAGAAATTCTTTCTCAAGAAAGGTTCCGTTCTTAGCAACAAAGATTTTGCCTTCGGATCTGTGATAGAAAGTGTACCCTATAGTTTCCTTAGGGTATCCTATGAAGACGCATTTCTCCGCTTTGGGTTCTAGCTTGTCTGGTTGTAACTTTTTTACATAGGCTTCGCAACCCCAAACTTTAAGGAACGACAGCTTAGGTTTCTTATTAAACCATAATTCATACGGTGTCGTTTCTACGGATTTTGATGGTGCTCTATTTAAAGTGAATGCGGCTGTCTCTAATGCATAACTCCAAAATGATAAAGGCAAATCAGTAAGAGACATCATAGAATGAACCATATCTAAGAGAGTTCGATTACGACGTTCGGATACACCGTTTCGTTGTGGTGTTCCCGGCGGTGTCAATTGTGAAAGTATTCCGCATTTCTTTAAATGCATGCCAAACTCATAACTTAGATATTCACCTCCACGATCAGATCGTAGAAATTTGATCTTCTTGTTACATTGATTTTCTACTTCACTTTGAAATTCCTTAAACTTCTCGAAAGTTTCGGATTTATGTTTCATGAAATAGATATACCCATATCTACTCAGATCATCTGTGAAGGTTAGAACATAACGATAACCACCGCGTGATGCTACGCTCATTGGTCCGCATACATCGGTATGTATGATTTCCAATAAGTCATTAGCTCGCTCCATCATACCAGAAAATGGAGTCTTAGTCATTTTTCCCATCAGACATGCTTCGCATCTATCAAGTGACTCAAAGTCAAGTGATTCAAGTAATCCATCAGTATGGAGTTTCTTCATGCGTTTCACTCCAATATGACCAAGACGACAGTGCCACATATAAGTAGAATTATCATTCAATTTAATTCGCTTAGCATCAATGTTATGTATATGCGTATCACTACTATCGAGATCTAATAGAAATAAGCCATTCTTTTCAGGTGCTCGACCATAAAAGATATTATTCATAAAAATAGAACAACCATTATTCTCAGACTTGAATGAATAACCGTCTTGCATTAAACAAGATCCAGATATAATGTTCATGCTCAACGCAGGTACATAATAACAATTATTTAGGCTTAAAACTAATCCCGAAGGTAGATGTAGAGGAAGTGTGCCGACTGCGATCACATTGACCTTGGATCCGTTTCCAACGCGCATCGTCACTTCATCCTTCAGCAGTTGTCGTTTATTCTTTAGTTCCTGTTTCGAGTTACAAATATGAGCAACCGAACCAGTATCAAATACCCAGGTACTAGAACGAGAACCAGTGAAATGAACATCTATAACATGTATATCAGATATACCTTCTTTCTTCTTTTTGACAAGGCCGCTCTTCAGATCAACCAGATACTTGGAGCAATTACGCTTTCAGTGTCCCTTCTCCTTGCAGTAATAGCACTCAGCATCAGGCTTAGGGCCATTCTTAGGTTTCATAGGAGGCGTGGCAGCTTTCTTGCCACCCTTCTTGAATTTTCCCTTAGACTTGCCCTGTTTCTTGAAACTGGTGGTCTTGTTGACCATCAACACTTGGTGCTCTTTCTTGATCTCAATCTCAGCAGCTTTTAGCATGCCAAAGAGTTCAGGTAACTCCTTGTTCATGTTCTGCATATTATAGTTCATCACAAAGTTCTTGTAACTTAGTGGCAGTGATTGGAGGACACGATTAATCCCCAGTCTGTTAGGAATCACTATTCCCAAGTCACTGAGTTTCTTCGCATGCCCGGTCATGGCGAGCATGTGCTCACTAATGGAGCTGCCTTCTTCCATCATACAGCTGAAGAAATGTTTCGATGCTTCATAGCATTCCACGGCCGCATGAGTCTCAAAAATAGCTTTCAGCTCATTCATCAACTCATGAGGATCGTGGTGCTCAAAACGTTTTTGAAGATCGGATTCCAGACTGCACAGGATGGCACACTGAACTTGAGAGTACCGAGTTTTCCGAGTCTCGTAAACAGCTTTTACTTCATCGGTTTCAGTTTCTGCAGGAGGGTCACCTAGCGGTGCATCAAGCACATATTGCAGATTTCCGCCAGAGAGGAAGATCCTCACATGACGGAACCAGTCGGTGAAGTTGCTACCGTTGCTCTTAAGCTTTTCTTTCTCTAGGAACTGGTTAAAATTGATTGGGGACGCCATCTCTACAACATATATTTGCAATAGTTTAGACTAAGTTTATGACAAATTGAGTTCAAATTTTAATTCAACATAATTAAAAAAACTAAGTGAACTCCCACTCAAAACAATATCCCTCGCATTGTCTTAGTGATCACACGAACCAAATCTACCGCACCTAAACCCGATCATCACGAGAAAAGGTGTGATTTCAATGGCGAACACTCAAAGTGTTCATCATATCAATCATATGATTCATGCTCTACCTTTCGGTATCATGTGTTCCGAGACCATGTCTGTACATGCTAGGCTCGTCAAGGCCACCTTAGTATCCGCATGTGCAAAAACTGTCTTGCACCCGTTGTATGTACTTATTGAATCTATCACACCCAATCATCACGAGATGCTTCAAAACGACAAGACTTGATAACGGTGCTACTAAGGATGAACACTTTATTATCTTGAGATTTTAGTGAGGGATCATCTTATAATGCTACCGTCGCGATCTAAGCAAAATAAGATGCATAAAAGGATTAACATCACATGCAGTTCATATGTGATATGATATGGCCTTTTTGTCTTTGCGCCTTTGATCTTCATCTCCAAAGCACGGACATGATCTCCATCATCTTCGGGCATGATCTCCATCATCGTCGGCGTAGCGTCAAGGTCAATGGTGCCGTCTCCATGATTGTCCTCCATGTAGCAACTATTACAACTATTTTGAAATACTACTCAACATGAAATATAAAGACAACCATAAGGCTCCTGCCGGTTGCCACAATACAATAATGATCATCTCATACATATTCATCATCACATTATGGCCATATCACATCACCAAACCCTGCAAAAACAAGTTAGACGCTCTCTAATTTGGTTTGCATATTTTACGTGGTTTAGGGTTTTCGATATAGATCTAATCTACCTACGAACATGAACCACAACGTTGATACTAATGTTGTCAATAGAAGAGTAAATTGAATCTTTACTATAGTAGGAGAGACAGACACCCGCAAAGCCTCTTATGCAATACAAGTTGCATGTCGAACGAGGAACAAGTCTCATGAACGCGGTCATGTAAAGTTAGTCCGAGCCGCTTCATCCCACTATGCCATAAAGATGCAAAGTACTCAACTAAAGATAACAAGAGCATCAACGCCCACAAAACCATTGTGTTCTACTCGTGCAACCATCTATGCATAGACACGGCTCTGATACCACTGTAGGATAACGTTGCATAGAAAACAAAAATTTTCCTAACGCGAACACACAATCCAAGCCAAGATGCAATCTAGAAGATGGTAGCAACGAGGGGGTATCGAGTCTCACCCTTGAAGAGATTCCAAAGCCTACAAGATGAGGCTCTTGTTGCTGCGGTAGACGTTCACTTGCCGCTTGCAAAAGCGCCTAGAAGATCTTGATCACGATCGGTTCCGGCGCCACGAACGGGCAGCACCTCCGTACTCGGTCACACGTTCGGTTGTTGATGAAGACGACATCCACCTCCCCGTTCCAGCGGGCAGCGGAAGTAGTAGCTCCTCTTGAATCCGACAGCACGACGGCGTGGTGTCGGTGGTGGTGGAGAAGTCCGGCGGAGCTTCGCTAAGCGTGCGGGAAGTGGAGGAGCGGGGCGGCTAGGGTTTGGGGAGAGGGGGGCGCCGGCCACTATGGGGTGCGTCCACCTTGGTGGTGTTTGAGGTGGCCGGCCCCCTCCCCCTTGGCCCTCATTATATAGGTGGAACCCCAAGAGTTGGTCTCCAAGTCTTCGAATAAGACCCGAACCAAAAACCTTCCATAGGGAGGGGGAAACCTAGCCTAGCTAGGACTCCCACCAAGGTGGGAGTTCCACCTCCCATGTGGGGGGGTGGCCGGCCCCCTAAGGGGGAGTCCACTTGGGACTCCTCCCCCACTAGGGTTGGCCGGCCATGGAGGTGGAGTCCCATGTGGACTCCACCTTCCTTGGTGGTTTCTTCCGGACTTTTCTAGAACCTTCTAGAACCTTCCATAGAACCTTCCGCGACATTTTATTCACATAAAATGACATCCTATATATGAATCTTATTCTCCGGACCATTCCGGAACTCCTCGTGATGTCCGGGATCTCATCCGGGACTCCGAACAAAATATTCCAACTCCATTCCATATTCAAGTACTACCATTTCAACATCCAACTTTAAGTGTGTCACCCTACGGTTCGTGAACTATGCGGACATGGTTGAGTACTCACTCTGACCAATAACCAATAGCGGGATCTGGAGATCCATAATGGCTCCCACATATTCAACGATGACTTTAGTGATCGAATGAACCATTCACATACAATACCAATTCCCTTTGTCACGCGATATTTTACTTGTCCGAGGTTTGATCTTCGGTATCACTCTATACCTTGTTCAACCTCGTCTCCTGACAAGTACTCTTTACTCGTACCGTGGTATGTGGTCTCTTATGAACTTATTCATATGCTTGCAAGACATTAGACGACATTCCACCGAGAGGGCCCAGAGTATATCTATCCGTCATCGGGATGGCCAAATCCCACTGTTGATCCATATGCCTCAACTCATACTTTCCGGATACTTAATCCCACCTTTATAACCACCCATTTACGCAGTGGCATTTGGTGTAATCAAAGTACCTTTCTGGTATAAGTGATTTACATGATCTCATGGTCTTAAGGACTAAGTAACTATGTATTGAAAGCTTATAGCAAATAACTTAATGACGAGATCTTATGCTACGCTTAATTGGGTGTGTCCATTACATCATTCATACAATGATATAACCTTGTTATTAATAACATCCAATGTTCATGATTATGAAACTAATCATCCATTAATCAACAAGCTAGTTAAGAGGCATACTAGGGACTCTTTGTTGTTTACATATCACACATGTATCAATGTTTCGGTTAATACAATTATAGCATGGTATATAAACATTTATCATAAACATAAAGATATATAATAACCACTTTTATTATTGCCTCTTGGGCATATCTCCAACAAAAACGACTAACCCAAAGTAACAAACAAGTATGCAAAAAACACAAGTTTTTTTTTTGTTTTTACTGTTCGGTTTTGCATGGGTTATTTCATCCCGATGCTATCCAGGTCCTAGACGCCCCAGATACGGATGTCTACGATAGGGTGTTGGTGTCACATTAGAGAAGATACGGTGACGAAATTGATTATAGGCATCATCTAGAAGAGGGAAGTAGTTAAGAGTAACAACATGAATAAGAACAAGCTCCGATTGAGGCCGTTTAGAAAGCATTGAAAATCTCTTTGGGATCTAAGATGAAATTACTTCACTTTCTCACGATCTATATAAATTTTAGTGTACGCACACATCCCCTCACACGTGTTGAAACTCTCGACCCCCAAAATGACTAACCCAAAGTAACAAACAAGTATGCAAAAAACACAAGTTTTTTTTTTGTTTTTACTGTTCGGTTTTGCATGGGTTATTTCATCCCGATGCTATCCAGGTCCTAGACGCCCCAGATACGGATGTCTACGATAGGGTGTTGGTGTCACATTAGAGAAGATACGGTGACGAAATTGATTATAGGCATCATCTAGAAGAGGGAAGTAGTTAAGAGTAACAACATGAATAAGAACAAGCTCCGATTGAGGCCGTTTAGAAAGCATTGAAAATCTCTTTGGGATCTAAGATGAAATTACTTCACTTTCTCACGATCTATATAAATTTTAGTGTACGCACACATCCCCTCACACGTGTTGAAACTCTCGACCCCCAAAATGACTAACCCAAAGTAACAAACAAGTATGCAAAAAAAACAAGTTTTTTTTGTTTTTACTGTTCGGTTTTGCATGGGCTATTTCATCCCGATGCTATCCAGGTCCTAGACGCCCCAGATACGGATGTCTACGATAGGGTGTTGGTGTCACATTAGAGAAGATACGGTGACGAAATTGATTATAGGCATCATCTAGAAGAGGGAAGTAGTTAAGAGTAACAACATGAATAAGAACAAGCTCCGATTGAGGCCGTTTAGAAAGCATTGAAAATCTCTTTGGGATCTAAGATGAAATTACTTCACTTTCTCACGATCTATATAAATTTTAATGTACGCACACATCCCCTCACACGTGTTGAAACTCTCGACCCCAAAACGACTAACCCAAAGTAACAAACAAGTATGCAAAAAACACAAGTTTTTTTTTTGTTTTTACTGTTCGGTTTTGCATGGGTTATTTCATCCCGATGCTATCCAGGTCCTAGAAGCCCCAGATACGGATGTCTACGATAGGGTGTTGGTGTCACATTAGAGAAGATACGGTGACGAAATTGATTATAGGCATCATCTAGAAGAGGGAAGTAGTTAAGAGTAACAACATGAATAAGAACAAGCTCCGATTGAGGCCGTTTAGAAAGCATTGAAAATCTCTTTGGGATCTAAGATGAAATTACTTCACTTTCTCACGATCTATATAAATTTTAGTGTACGCACACATCCCCTCACACGTGTTGAAACTCTCGACCCCCAAAATGACTAACCCAAAGTAACAAACAAGTATGCAAAAAAACAAGTTTTTTTTGTTTTTACTGTTCGGTTTTGCATGGGATATTTCATCCCGATGCTATCCAGGTCCTAGACGCCCCAGATACGGTTGTCTACGATAGGGTGTTGGTGTCACATTAGAGAAGATACGGTGACGAAATTGATTATAGGCATCATCTAGAAGAGGGAAGTAGTTAAGAGTAACAACATGAATAAGAACAAGCTCCGATTGAGGCCGTTTAGAAAGCATTGAAAATCTCTTTGGGATCTAAGATGAAATTACTTCACTTTCTCACGATCTATATAAATTTTAATGTACGCACACATCCCCTCACACGTGTTGAAACTCTCGACCCCCAAAATGACTAACCCAAAGTAACAAACAAGTATGCAAAAAACACAAGTTTTTTTTTTTGTTTTTACTGTTCGGTTTTGCATGGGTTATTTCATCCCGATGCTATCCAGGTCCTAGACGCCCCAGATATGGATGTCTACGATAGGGTGTTGGTGTCACATTAGAGAAGATACGGTGATGAAATTGATTATAGGCATCATCTAGAAGAGGGAAGTAGTTAAGAGTAACAACATGAATAAGAACAAGCTCCGATTGAGGCCGTTTAGAAAGCATTGAAAATCTCTTTGGGATCTAAGATGAAATTACTTCACTTTCTCACGATCTATATAAATTTTAATGTACGCACACATCCCCTCACACGTGTTGAAACTCTCGACCCCCAAAACGACTAACCCAAAGTAACAAACAAGTATGCAAAAAACACAAGTTTTTTTTTTTTTTTACTGTTCGGTTTTGCATGGGTTATTTCATCCCGATGCTATCCAGGTCCTAGACGCCCCTGATACGGATGTCTACGATAGGGTGTTGGTGTCACATTAGAGAAGATACGGTGACGAAATTGATTATAGGCATCATCTAGAAGAGGGAAGTAGTTAAGAGTAACAACATGAATAAGAACAAGCTCCGATTGAGGCCGTTTAGAAAGCATTGAAAATCTCTTTGGGATCTAAGATGAAATTACTTCACTTTCTCATGATCTATATAAATTTTAGTGTACGCACACATCCCCTCACACGTGTTGAAACTCTCGACCCCCAAAATGACAAACCCAAAGTAACAAACAAGTATGCAAAAAAACAAGTTTTTTTTGTTTTTACTGTTCGGTTTTGCATGGGATATTTCATCCCGATGCTATCCAGGTCCTAGACGCCCCAGATACGGTTGTCTACGATAGGGTGTTGGTGTCACATTAGAGAAGATACGGTGACGAAATTGATTATAGGCATCATCTAGAAGAGGGAAGTAGTTAAGAGTAACAACATGAATAAGAACAAGCTCCGATTGAGGCCGTTTAGAAAGCATTGAAAATCTCTTTGGGATCTAAGATGAAATTACTTCACTTTCTCACGATCTATATAAATTTTAATGTACGCACACATCCCCTCACACGTGTTGAAACTCTCGACCCCCAAAATGACTAACCCAAAGTAACAAACAAGTATGCAAAAAACACAAGTTTTTTTTGTTTTTACTGTTCGGTTTTGCATGGGTTATTTCATCCCGATGATATCCAGGTCCTAGACGCCCCAGATATGGATGTCTACGATAGGGTGTTGGTGTCACATTAGAGAAGATACGGTGACGAAATTGATTATAGGCATCATCTAGAAGAGGGAAGTAGTTAAGAGTAACAACATGAATAAGAACAAGCTCCGATTAAGGCCGTTTAGAAAGCATTGAAAATCTCTTTGGGATCTAAGATGAAATTACTTCACTTTCTGACGATCTATATAAATTTTAGTGTACGCACACATCCCCTCACACGTGTTGAAACTCTCGACCCCCAAAATGACTAACCCAAAGTAACAAACAAGTATGCAAAAAAAAAACAAGTTTTTTTGTTTTACTTTTCGGTTTTGCATGGGCTATTTCATCACGATGCTATCCAGGTCCTAGACGCCCCAGATACGGATGTCTACGATAGGGTGTTGGTGTCACATTAGAGAAGATACGGTGACGAAATTGATTATAGGCATCATCTAGAAGAGGGAAGTAGTTAAGAGTAACAACATGAATAAGAACAAGCTCCGATTGAGGCCGTTTAGAAAGCATTGAAAATCTCTTTGGGATCTAAGATGAAATTACTTCACTTTCTCACGATCTATATAAATTTTAATGTACGCACACATCCCCTCACACGTGTTGAAACTCTCGACCCCCAAAACGACTAACCCAAAGTAACAAACAAGTATGCAAAAAACACAAGTTTTTTTTTTGTTTTACTGTTCGGTTTTGCATGGGTTATTTCATCCCGATGCTATCCAGGTCCTAGACGCCCCAGATACGGATGTCTACGATAGGGTGTTGGTGTCACATTAGAGAAGATACGGTGACGAAATTGATTATAGGCATCATCTAGAAGAGGGAAGTAGTTAAGAGTAACAACATGAATAAGAACAAGCTCCGATTGAGGCCGTTTAGAAAGCATTGAAAATCTCTTTGGGATCTAAGATGAAATTACTTCACTTTCTCACGATCTATATAAATTTTAGTGTACGCACACATCCCCTCACACGTGTTGAAACTCTCGACCCCCAAAATGACTAACCCAAAGTAACAAACAAGTATGCAAAAAAAAAGTTTTTTTTTGTTTTTACTGTTCGGTTTTGCATGGGCTATTTCATCCCGATGCTATCCAGGTCCTAGACGCCCCAGATACGGATGTCTACGATAGGGTGTTGGTGTCACATTAGAGAAGATACGGTGACGAAATTGATTATAGGCATCATCTAGAAGAGGGAAGTAGTTAAGAGTAACAACATGAATAAGAACAAGCTCCGATTGAGGCCGTTTAGAAAGCATTGAAAATCTCTTTGGGATCTAAGATGAAATTACTTCACTTTCTCACGATCTATATAAATTTTAATGTACGCACACATCCCCTCACACGTGTTGAAACTCTCGACCCCCAAAACGACTAACCCAAAGTAACAAACAAGTATGCAAAAAACACAAGTTTTTTTTTTGTTTTTACTGTTCGGTTTTGCATGGGTTATTTCATCCCGATGCTATCCAGGTCCTAGACGCCCCTGATACGGATGTCTACGATAGGGTGTTGGTGTCACATTAGAGAAGATACGGTGACGAAATTGATTATAGGCATCATCTAGAAGAGGGAAGTAGTTAAGAGTAACAACATGAATAAGAACAAGCTCCGATTGAGGCCGTTTAGAAAGCATTGAAAATCTCTTTGGGATCTAAGATGAAATTACTTCACTTTCTCACGATCTATATAAATTTTAGTGTACGCACACATCCCCTCACACGTGTTGAAACTCTCGACCCCCAAAACGACTAACCCAAAGTAACAAACAAGTATGCAAAAAACACAAGTTTTTTTGTTTTTACTGTTCGGTTTTGCATGGGCTATTTCATCCCGATGCTATCCAGGTCCTAGATGCCCCTGATACGGATGTCTACGATAGGGTGTTGGTGTCACATTAGAGAAGATACGGTGACGAAATTGATTATAGGCATCATCTAGAAGAGGGAAGTAGTTAAGAGTAACAACATGAATAAGAACAAGCTCCGATTGAGGCCGTTTAGAAAGCATTGAAAATCTCTTTGGGATCTAAGATGAAATTACTTCACTTTCTCACGATCTATATAAATTTTAATGTACGCACACATCCCCTCACACGTGTTGAAACTCTCGACCCCCAAAACGACTAGCCCAAAGTAACAAACAAGTATGCAAAAAACACAAGTTTTTTCTTTGTTTTTACTGTTCGGTTTTGCATGGGTTATTTCATCCCGATGCTATCCAGGTCCTAGACGCCCCAGATACGGATGTCTACGATAGGGTGTTGGTGTCACATTAGAGAAGATACGGTGACGAAATTGATTATAGGCATCATCTAGAAGAGGGAAGTAGTTAAGAGTGACAACATGAATAAGAACAAGCTCCGACTGAGGCCGTTTAGAAAGCATTGAAAATCTCTTTGGGATCTAAGATGAAATTGCTTCACTTTCTCACGATCTATATAAATTTTAGTGTACGCACACATCCCCTCACACGTGTTGAAACTCTCGACCCCCAAAATGACTAACCCAAAGTAACAAACAAGTATGCAAAAAACACAAGTTTTTTTTGTTTTTACTGTTCGGTTTTGCATGGGCTATTTCATCCCGATGCTATCCAGGTCCTAGATGCCCCTGATACGGATGTCTACGATAGGGTGTTGGTGTCACATTAGAGAAGATACGGTGACGAAATTGAATATAGGCATCATCTAGAAGAGGGAAGTAGTTAAGAGTAACAACATGAATAAGAACAAGCTCCGATTGAGGCCATTTAGAAAGCATTGAAAATCTCTTTGGGATCTAAGATGAAATTACTTCACTTTCTCACGATCTATATAAATTTTAATGTACGCACACATCCCCTCACATGTGTTGAAACTCTCGACCCCCAAAACGACTAACCCAAAGTAACAAACAAGTATGCAAAAAACACAAGTTTTTTTTTGTTTTTACTGTTCGGTTTTGCATGGGTTATTTCATCCCGATGCTATCCAGGTCCTAGACGCCTCAGATACGGATGTCTACGATAGGGTGTTGGTGTCACATTAGAGAAGATACGGTGACAAAATTGATTATAGGCATCATCTAGAAGAGGGAAGTAGTTAAGAGTAACAACATGAATAAGAACAAGCTCCGATTGAGGCCGTTTAGAAAGCATTGAAAATCTCTTTGGGATCTAAGATGAAATTACTTCACTTTCTCACGATCTATATAAATTTTAGTGTACGCACACATCCCCTCACACGTGTTGAAACTCTCGACCCCCAAAACGACTAACCCAAAGTAACAAACAAGTATGCAAAAAACACAAGTTTTTTTTGTTTTTACTGTTCGGTTTTGCATGGGCTATTTCATCCCGATGCTATCCAGGTCCTAGATGCCCCTGATACGGATGTCTACGATAGGGTGTTGGTGTCACATTAGAGAAGATACGGTGACGAAATTGATTATAGGCATCATCTAGAAGAGGGAAGTAGTTAAGAGTAACAACATGAATAAGAACAAGCTCCGATTGAGGCCGTTTAGAAAGCATTGAAAATCTCTTTGGGATCTAAGATGAAATTACTTCACTTTCTCACGATCTATATAAATTTTAATGTACGCACACATCCCCTCACACGTGTTGAAACTCTCGACCCCCAAAACGACTAGCCCAAAGTAACAAACAAGTATGCAAAAAACACAAGTTTTTTCTTTGTTTTTACTGTTCGGTTTTGCATGGGTTATTTCATCCCGATGCTATCCAGGTCCTAGACGCCCCAGATACGGATGTCTACGATAGGGTGTTGGTGTCACATTAGAGAAGATACAGTGACGAAATTGATTATAGGCATCATCTAGAAGAGGGAAGTAGTTAAGAGTAACAACATGAATAAGAACAAGCTCCGATTGAGGCCGTTTAGAAAGCATTGAAAATCTCTTCGGGATCTAAGATGAAATTGCTTCACTTTCTCACGATCTATATAAATTTTAGTGTACGCACACATCCCCTCACACGTGTTGAAACTCTCGACCCCCAAAATGACTAACCCAAAGTAACAAAAAAGTATGCAAAAAACACAAGTTTTTTTTGTTTTTACTGTTCGGTTTTGCATGGGCTATTTCATCCCGATGCTATCCAGGTCCTAGATGCCCCTAATACGGATGTCTACGATAGGGTGTTGGTGTCACATTAGAGAAGATACGGTGACGAAATTGATTATAGGCATCATCTAGAAGAGGGAAGTAGTTAAGAGTAACAACATGAATAAGAACAAGCTCCGATTGAGGCCATTTAGAAAGCATTGAAAATCTCTTTGGGATCTAAGATGAAATTACTTCACTTTCTCACGATCTATATAAATTTTAATGTACGCACACATCCCCTCACATGTGTTGAAACTCTCGACCCCCAAAACGACTAACCCAAAGTAACAAACAAGTATGCAAAAAACACAAGTTTTTTTTTGTTTTTACTGTTCGGTTTTGCATGGGTTATTTCATCCCGATGCTATCCAGGTCCTAGACGCCTCAGATACGGATGTCTACGATAGGGTGTTGGTGTCACATTAGAGAAGATACGGTGACAAAATTGATTATAGGCATCATCTAGAAGAGGGAAGTAGTTAAGAGTAACAACATGAATAAGAACAAGCTCCGATTGAGGCCGTTTAGAAAGCATTGAAAATCTCTTTGGGATCTAAGATGAAATTACTTCACTTTCTCACGATCTATATAAATTTTAGTGTACGCACACATCCCCTCACACGTGTTGAAACTCTCGACCCCCAAAACGACTAACCCAAAGTAACAAACAAGTATGCAAAAACACAAGTTTTTTTTGTTTTTCTTGTTCGGTTTTGCATGGGCTATTTCATCCCGATGCTATCCAGGTCCTAGATGCCCCTGATACGGATGTCTACGATAGGGTGTTGGTGTCACATTAGAGAAGATACGGTGACGAAATTGATTATAGGCATCATCTAGAAGAGGGAAGTAGTTAAGAGTAACAACATGAATAAGAACAAGCTCCGATTGAGGCCGTTTAGAAAGCATTGAAAATCTCTTTGGGATCTAAGATGAAATTACTTCACTTTCTCACGATCTATATAAATTTTAATGTACGCACACATCCCCTCACACGTGTTGAAACTCTCGACCCCCAAAACGACTAGCCCAAAGTAACAAACAAGTATGCAAAAAACACAAGTTTTTTCTTTGTTTTTACTGTTCGGTTTTGCATGGGTTATTTCATCCCGATGCTATCCAGGTCCTAGACGCCCCAGATACGGATGTCTACGATAGGGTGTTGGTGTCACATTAGAGAAGATACGGTGACGAAATTGATTATAGGCATCATCTAGAAGAGGGAAGTAGTTAAGAGTAACAACATGAATAAGAACAAGCTCCGATTGAGGCCGTTTAGAAAGCATTGAAAATCTCTTTGGGATCTAAGATGAAATTACTTCACTTTCTCACGATCTATATAAATTTTAGTGTACGCACACATCCCCTCACACGTGTTGAAACTCTCGACCCCCAAAATGACTAACCCAAAGTAACAAACAAGTATGCAAAAAACACAAGTTTTTTTTGTTTTTACTGTTCGGTTTTGCATGGGCTATTTCATCCCGATGCTATCCAGGTCCTAGATGCCCCTGATACGGATGTCTACGATAGGGTGTTTTGTCACATTAGAGAAGATACGGTGACGAAATTGATTATAGGCATCATCTAGAAGAGGGAAGTAGTTAAGAGTAACAACATGAATAAGAACAAGCTCCGATTGAGGCCATTTAGAAAGCATTGAAAATCTCTTTGGGATCTAAGATGAAATTACTTCACTTTCTCACGATCTATATAAATTTTAATGTACGCACACATCCCCTCACACGTGTTGAAACTCTCGACCCCCAAAACGACTAACCCAAAGTAACAAATAAGTATGCAAAAAACACAAGTTTTTTTTGTTTTTACTGTTCGATTTTGCATGGGTTATTTCATCCCGATGCTATCCAGGTCCTAGACGCCTCAGATACGGATGTCTACGATAGGGTGTTGGTGTCACATTAGAGAAGATACGGTGACAAAATTGATTATAGGCATCATCTAGAAGAGGGAAGTAGTTAAGAGTAACAACATGAATAAGAACAAGCTCCGATTGAGGCCGTTTAGAAAGCATTGAAAATCTCTTTGGGATCTAAGATGAAATTACTTCACTTTCTCACGATCTATATAAATTTTAGTGTACGCACACATCCCCTCACACGTGTTGAAACTCTCGACCCCCAAAACGACTAACCCAAAGTAACAAACAAGTATGCAAAAAACACAAGTTTTTTTTTGTTTTTACTGTTCGGTTTTGCATGGGCTATTTCATCCCGATGCTATCCAGGTCCTAGACGCCCCTAATACGGATGTCTACGATAGGGTGTTGGTGTCACATTAGAGAAGATACGGTGACGAAATTGATTATAGGCATCATCTAGAAGAGGGAAGTAGTTAAGAGTAACAACATGAATAAGAACAAGCTCCGATTGAGGCCGTTTAGAAAGCATTGAAAATCTCTTTGGGATCTAAAATGAAATTACTTCACTTTCTCATGATCGATATAAATTTTAATGTACGCACACAACCCCTCACACGTGTTGAAACTCTCGACCCCCAAAACGACTAACCCAAAGTAACAAACAAGTATGCAAAAAACACAAGTTTTTTTTTTGTTTTTACTGTTCGGTTTTGCATGGGTTATTTCATCCCGATGCTATCCAGGTCCTAGACGCCCCTGTTATCACCAGAATTTGACGGAGTCAGAGGTGGGCCGCGATCAAGATGGACTTGAAGAATATATATAGAAGAAATACGTGAATCGGCCTTACATGCAAAGTTTGGGCTAGTTTGCCCTTGTATCTGTAACATATTAGATTACGTGTCGGTTAAGAGTTAGAATTTTACCCGTGCACGGTTAGGTGCACACCCACGTTAGAAAGTCCCTTGGACTATAAATATGTATCTAGGGTTTATGGAAAAAACAACAACCAACGTTCAACACAAACAAATCTCGGCGCATCGCCAACTCCTTCGTCTCGAGGGTTTCTCCGGTAAGCACCATGCTGCCTAGATCGCATCTTGCGATCTAGGCAGCACAAGCCTGCCTACGTTGTTCATGCGTTGCTCGTGCTGAAGCCTTTTTGATGGCGAGCAACGTAGTTATCTTAGATATGTTAGGGTTAGCATTGTTCTTCGAATTACATGCTTTCGTTATGCAGCCCTTGCACATCTAGCCGCCCTTACACCTATCTTAGGTGTAGGGGCGGCACCCCGCTTGATCATAGTTTAGTAGATCTGATCCGTTACGGTTGCTCCTTGTTCATCAAGGATTAGTTTAACATCCGCAATAGTTAGGCCTTACAAAGGGTTGGAGGATCCAACGGCGTGTAGGGTGACGTTTGCTAGCCCTAGAAAGGATGTTCCGGGGATCAACCTCGTGTTGGTTTTTAGGCCCTGTCTAGGATCGGCTTACGGTCACCGTGCGCGAGCGCGAGGCCCAATCGTGAGTAGGATGATCCGATTATGCGGTGAAAACCCTAAATCGTCATAGATCTAATTAGCTTTATCTTGATCAAGCAGGACCACCATATATTCGGACACCTCGTTCGAATCATGGGTGGATCGGCTCTTTGAGCCGATTCACAGGATAACCTGAGAGCCGATCGAGGCTCGTATTTAATGTTTACGTGTATGCCATGCAGGAAACTAAGCGAGGCATCATCCACACCTACCTGACCAGGTATAGGTTAGGTGGCACGCCCTTGCGATAGCATCGGACGTGCGACCAGGAGGCTTTGCGGACCATCCCTCTGAGGGACTGGGGCCAGCCGCAGCCCTAGTTGTTCCCGGCTCTACTGTGTTGCCCGTCTCTGCCCGCCAGGGGGTTTCTGACGTCAACACATTCTGGCACGCCCGGTGGGACACCCTTCAACATCCACAACATCGCCATCTACATCCGAGATGGCGGAAGGCACTCCGGTCAAGTACGAGGATCTGCCTGATGAACTCAAGAAGAAACATGACGAGATCAAGGCGACCCTCGAAGCCGAACTCATCGGCTCTTTCCACCGAACCCGCTCCCATGGCGTCAGGTGGAAGGGTTTCACACCTGAAGGCGCACTCGATGGAGTGGACCTGTCCGCCCCGTCGGAAGAACGCACCAGGTCGCTGCGGCAGGAAATCAACTACATGGTGGCTCATTCGCTGCACCGCCACTCTGAGAGCCTGGTGAACACTTTGGAGCGTGTCGCTCTGCGCGTGGTCCAGGAAATCATGAGCCACCGGTATTCTCCGTCGGGACCAGCTCTGGGGACTTTCAAAGGAGAGATGCCACTCCAGCCCCAGCCGTTCGCATGGGCAGCATCGGAACTGCCGAACTCATCGGCATACGTCGTCTACAAGATTGGTGGTGATCCTAGTGACTACCAATTCCTACCTGAGGCACCCAAGGAGATCCCGCACGGATACGCGTGCGCATACGTACCAGACTGCAACACCTGGGCACTCTCGAACCAGGCTGCAACAGCAGGGGCCTCTGGAACGGCAGGAGGAACGTCGGGAGCCGATCCTGAGAAGCAAACGTGGCTAGCTAAGTACGCCACTCCGACAAACCTCCAGAGCCTAGCTCCTGCAGTTGGCTTAGAACCAGAAAAGCAAGCATGGCTGGTTAAGTATGCCACCCCGGCGAATCTTCAGGGTTCGACACCTTCAGCCATCACAGCGGATCAGATTTGTGCAATCCTGAAAGATCAGTTCGGCATGATGCCGAAAAGGAAGACGTTCGGCTACACCAAGCCGTACCCCAACGACTACGAACTGATCCCGCTACCACCCAAATATCGGCTCCTGGACTTCACAAAGTTTAGTGGATCAGATGGTTCCAGCTCCATCGAGCATGTGAGCCGATATTTGGCACAGCTGGGCACGATCTCAGCATCAGACGAGTTGCGTGTGAGGTTCTTCGCACAGTCCCTCACAGGATCGGCTTTCGGGTGGTACACATCGCTGCCACCGAACTCCATCCGGACTTGGAAGCAGTTGGAAGAGCAGTTCCATGAGCAGTATCACTCAGAGGCTTCCGATGTTGGTATTGCCGATCTAGCACAAGTACGACAGAAGCGCGGGGAGACAGTGTCAGAATACGTCCAGCGCTTCAGGACCATTAGGAACCGATGCTTTTCGGCTCATGTAAGTGAAAAAGAAGCAGTCGAGTTGGCGGTGGTGAGTCTCTCATCATCGATTAAGGACGTGGCCTCCCAAGAAGACTACCCTTCATTGGCGCACATGGTGCAGAAGCTGTCAGCATATGAGCAGCGCCACCCAGATGTTTACCAGGACAAGTTCAAGCGTGCGGTGACCCTGGTTGAGGCCGACGAAGATGAAGGTGCCACGGGAGATCGAGAGGTAGCAGTGGCTGAATGGACTCGAGCGACAGGTCCCGTGACCTGCAAATGGGTGAAGCCACAAGGCCCTCCAAAAGGGTTCGACTTCGACGTGACCAAGACTGAGCAGATTTTTGATCTCTTACTCACGGAGAAGCATATAAAGGTACCCGAAGGCCACAAGATCCCCACGGTGCAAGAGCTGAACGGAAAGCCATACTGCAAGTGGCATAACACGTTCACCCACACCACCAACGACTGCAGGGTGTGGCGGCAGCAGATCCAAATGGCGATAGAAAACGGACGGTTGATTTTCAGCCAATACGCCATGAAGGTCGACACACACCCCTTCCCCGCCGTAAACATGGTGGAGTATACTTACCATGGAGGGTGCCAGCCGGAGTTCTCGTGCAATATCAACATGGTAGGACCTGGACACCACTCTGGTAAGGACGGAGATGAGGGCAGCTGCTCTCATAGCAAAGATACAGAGGAAGCCGCTCCACGCGATCGGCTCCGCCAAGACGGCAAGCGCTACGTCACAGAGGGAGAGGTGAAAAACATAAGGTATCAACAACCTCTCTCTGATCACCTCCTCAACAAGTATGTGAGTCAGTATGACCAACGCCGGCGAGACAACGGCGATGATGAAGAAGATCGTCTGGCTAGGGACGACAGGAGGCGTCGTCGGCATGATCGCGATGAGGAGGAGCACGAGCGCCGTGCCAAGGACAAGTTGGGGGAGCGAGCCGACGAGGATAGGCACTGGGACTGTCCCTTCTTCAGACACTGCTGGGATTCAGGAATGAGCCGATTGCCCACAATCGGCAATTGCCCAGAATGCAACCAGAAGAAAAAGGAGGCAGCCAACGTGTCCGTATTCAAGCGCCTAGGGCCTCTCCCGCCACAAAGCAAACGTGATGAGTCCCCTCGGTTGGAAGATCTCGAAGATTCAGAAGGCGAGGGAGAAGAAGAAGACAGGTACCACCGGCCAAGGTGGTGCCCTGATGGACTCAGCCATTCCCAAAAGCGCAGGGTTCAGCGATTGCGCGGCCTGGAGGAAGCCGAAAGGTTATACTTGCATACATTGAGGAAGGCAAGACCTGATCTGGCTACGAAAGTTCAGCGAACCCTGGATGAAGAGGGTCGTCCACGGAAAATGGAGTGGCGCCCCAAGCAAAGGAAAGCCGATGATGAAACATCGGCTGGCACAAACGTGGTGCTCGTTCTTCCGACGAAGCTTAGTGCTCCACGATTATACGATGCACTCAAGGTGGACGACAGCAAGCGCACCAACATGATAAAGTCAGAGATTGGGCTGGTTTTATCTACCGGCCTGAACAAGTAGCAAGAGCACGTCGATGAGCAAACGTGGCAAGGCTGATCCTTGTGATCGGCCCCAAAAATTTATGAAGGGACATCACAAAACCTTCACCGAGCAAGCAACGTGGAGGCCGATTCCAGCAATCAGCCAAAATTATCCTCACCATCCATTCTGCCTGGGTTCAACATGTTATCCAACAGAGCCGATACCATCAATTCTCTTGACAGAATCGGCTCGGGGGGGCACCCAGGTGGATAAAACACGAGGATATACAGTAGAAGTGTCTCATCCTTTGGTGATGGGTATTGAAGTATGGGGGCCGATGCATAAGTCGGCCGTAAAAAATTCGAAAATTCAAAAAAAATTTAGCACAGCCGATGCAGCAGACATCGACTTAAGGATATAAAAGCCGATGCATGGCCATCGACTCAAGAGGTATAACTGTTATAATCAGAGGATCAATGGAGCAGGAAGTGGGCCACGAAGAGAGACTCTAATGGAAAAACTCCTCAATGGAGTGGTTTAATGGCTCAAATCCTCTCTTCAAGAACAATGCCAAGAGCAGCATGGATGTGCAGATCAGGCTAAGGATGGGTTGCGTCAGATCCACCGAAGGAAAGGAGCCGATCTAATCAACAAGGCGCAAGGGGTAGACTGAAGAAGCTCGGGGGGCAGCTCACCCTGAAGGTTCTCTGCTCCGGGGAGCCGATTTTGTTGGAATCGGATGGCTCTGCATTGTGACGTGAGGTCAATGGCGACATGATTGGCTATTTCGCTACCTTTCTCGCCTTGACTAAGGCTCGGAGAGCCACTAACTTGGGAGGTGCTCTATTTTTGAAAGCCGATTGAAGTTGCATTGGCTGACACTGCATCATGATCTTCTCAGGGAGGAGCTGGGAAGGAAAAGCCGTCGTCTTGTACGAGGTCTGGACCGTGCTGGTGCTGCAAGAAAAGGAAGGAGACTGGTTTCTCAAATTAGCCGATGAACAGTCATCGGCTGTGGGACTGCAAAATACCACGGTCAAGAAAAAAATAATAATCCGATTCGTTGCTATCGGTCTTGGTGTGGCAAGCGGAAGGATGGAAATTGGATTAATGCAAGGAGAAATTGAAAGAACAATTCTCATTAATTCAAAGGAGCGGCTTTACAAGAAGAGCCGATGGCTCTCAAAAGAGAGGGATCTGGTGCCTAGTGCACTGCTACTGCTGGTCCTACTCTACTAGTCGTCGCTGTCCTCATCATCGCCGTCGTCGAGGTCGTCGGCGCTGCTCCCAGGAAACTCCTCGCCGCTGCTACCCCAGCCGTCGGCTGGAGCTTCCTCCTCCTCCTCGTCATCATCATCATCCTCGCTATCCGCCCAGCTGCGGAAGCGCTTCGTTGGAGGATACCCAGCGGAGGAGGAGGAATCATCTTCCTCCTCCTCATCTTCTCCTTCCTCGTCGTCATCGTCGTCCTCGCTGTCCGCCCACATGCGGGAGCGCTTCTTCGGCGGAAGCTTGGCGGAGGGGGAGACCTTGGTCCTCTCCGGTTCTCCTTCTTTCTTCTCCTTGTCGGGGGAGATGGGGTTCGCCCCGGAGCGGGGATCGTCCTCTTCCTTGTTCTTCGGCGACGATTGGAGAGAGAGGCCTGAAGCGGAGGAGGAAGAGGAAGACATGGCTGCAGGGGAAGAGGGTTTTTTGGTTTGGTGAACAGAGCAGAGCAAGGGGATGGAGTGGTGAACCGTTTGGCACAGATAAATAAAGAGAGTGTAGTGGAGATTTAATGCCATGACGGTTCTCGAGGACGTGATGCCGAAATTGTCAATTCGTACAGAAGAGCCCAGGAGGCGAGGCGTAATGATGGAAGATTCTGCGGCAGTTCTGCTCTGCCACGACATGACCCGACGAAAGAAGAGCATAATGATTTTGGAAATGTCATTTCCAAAACCAGGGGGGCATGTGTTATCACCAGAATTTGACCGAGTCAGAGGTGGGCCGCGATCAAGATGGACTTGAAGAATATATATAGAAGAAATACGTGAATCGGCCTTACATGCAAAGTTTGGGCTAGTTTGCCCTTGTATCTGTAACATATTAGATTACGTGTCGGTTAAGAGTTAGAATTTTACCCGTGCATGGTTAGGTGCACACCCACGTTAGAAAGTCCCTTGGACTATAAATATGTATCTAGGGTTTATGGAAAAAACAACAACCAACGTTCAACACAAACAAATCTCGGCGCATCGCCAACTCCTTCGTCTCGAGGGTTTCTCCGGTAAGCACCATGCTGCCTAGATCGCATGTTGCGATCTAGGCAGCACAAGCCTGCCTACGTTGTTCATGCGTTGCTCGTGCTGAAGCCTTTTTGATGGCGAGCAACGTAGTTATCTTAGATATGTTAGGGTTAGCATTGTTCTTCGAATTACATGCTATCGTTATGCAGCCCTTGCACATCTAGCCGCCCTTACACCTATCTTAGGTGTAGGGGCGGCACCCCGCTTGATCATAGTTTAGTAGATCTGATCCGTTACGGTTGCTCCTTGTTCATCAAGGATTAGTTTAACATCCGCAATAGTTAGGCCTTACAAAGGGTTGGAGGATCCAGCGGCGTGTAGGGTGACGTTTGCTAGCCATAGAAAGGATGTTCCGGGGATCAACCTCGTGTTGGTTTTTAGGCCCTGTCTAGGATCGGCTTACGGTCACCGTGCGCGAGCGCGAGGCCCAATCGTGAGTAGGATGATCCGATTATGCGGTGAAAACCCTAAATCGTCGTAGATCTAATTAGCTTTATCTTGATCAAGCAGGACCACCATATATTCGGACACCTCGTTCGAATCATGGGTGGATCGGCTCTTTGAGCCGATTCACAGGATAACCTGAGAGCCGATCGAGGCTCGTATTTAATGTTTACGTGTATGCCATGCAGGAAACTAAGCGAGGCATCATCCACACCTTCCTGACCAGGTATAGGTCAGGTGGCACGCCCTTGCGATAGCATCGGACGTGCGACCAGGAGGCTTTGCGGGCCGTCGCTCTGAGGGACTGGGGCCAGCCGCAGCCCTAGTTGTTCCCGGCTCTACTGTGTTGCCCGTCTCTGCCCGCCAGGGGGTTTCTGACGTCAACAGCCCCAGATACGGATGTCTACGATAGGGTGTTGGTGTCACATTAGAGAAGATACGGTGACGAAATTGATTATAGGCATCATCTAGAAGAGGGAAGTAGTTAAGAGTAACAACATGAATAAGAACAAGCTCCGATTGAGGCCGTTTAGAAAGCATTGAAAATCTCTTTGGGATCTAAGATGAAATTACTTCACTTTCTCACGATCTATATAAATTTTAGTGTACGCACACATCCCCTCACACGTGTTGAAACTCTCGACCCCCAAAATGACTAACCCAAAGTAACAAACAAGTATGCAAAAAATTGGTTTTACTGTTCGGTTTTGCATGGGCTATTTCATCCCGATGCTATCCAGGTCCTAGACGCCCCAGATACGGATGTCTACGATAGGGTGTTGGTGTCACATTAGAGAAGATACGGTGACGAAATTTATTATAGGCATCATCTAGAAGAGGGAAGTAGTTAAGAGTAACAACATGAATAAGAACAAGCTCCGATTGAGGCCGTTTAGAAAGCATTGAAAATCTCTTTGGGATCTAAGATGAAATTACTTCACTTTCTCACGATCTATATAAATTTTAGTGTACGGACACATCCCCTCACACGTGTTGAAACTCTCGACCCCCAAAATGACTAACCCAAAGTAACAAACAAGTATGCAAAAAAAACAAGTTTTTTTTGTTTTTACTGTTCGGTTTTGCATGGGCTATTTCATCCCGATGCTATCCAGGTCCTAGACGCCCAAGATACGGATGTCTACGATAGGGTGTTGGTGTCACATTAGAGAAGATACGGTGACGAAATTGATTATAGGCATCATCTAGAAGAGGGAAGTAGTTAAGAGTAACAACATGAATAAGAACAAGCTCCGATTGAGGCCGTTTAGAAAGCATTGAAAATCTCTTTGGGATCTAAGATGAAATTACTTCACTTTCTCACGATCTATATAAATTTTAGTGTACGCACACATCCCCTCACACGTGTTGAAACTCTCGACCCCCAAAATGACTAACCCAAAGTAACAAACAAGTATGCAAAAAAAACAAGTTTTTTTTGTTTTTACTGTTCGGTTTTGCATGGGCTATTTCATCCCGATGCTATCCAGGTCCTAGACGCCCCTGATACGGATGTCTACGATAGGGTGTTGGTGTCACATTAGAGAAGATACGGTGACGAAATTGATTATAGGCATCATCTAGAAGAGGGAAGTAGTTAAGAGTAACAACATGAATAAGAACAAGCTCCGATTGAGGCCGTTTAGAAAGCATTGAAAATCTCTTTGGGATCTAAGATGAAATTACTTCACTTTCTCATGATCTATATAAATTTTAGTGTACGCACACATCTCCTCACACGTGTTGAAACTCTCGACCCCCAAAATGACTAACCCAAAGTAACAAACAAGTATGCAAAGAAAAGTTTTTTTCGTTTTTACTGTTCGGTTTTGCATGGGATATTTCATCCCGATGCTATCCAGGTCCTAGACGCCCCAGATACGGTTGTCTACGATAGGGTGTTGGTGTCACATTAGAGAAGATACGGTGACGAAATTGATTATAGGCATCATCTAGAAGAGGGAAGTATTTAAGAGTAACAACATGAATAAGAACAAGCTCCGATTGAGGCCGTTTAGAAAGCATTGAAAATCTCTTTGGGATCTAAGATGAAATTACTTCACTTTCTCACGATCTATACAAATTTTAATGTACGCACACATCCCCTCACACGTGTTGAAACTCTCGACCCCCAAAACGACTAACCCAAAGTAACAAACAAGTATGCAAAAAACACAAGTTTTTTTTTTTTTACTGTTCGGTTTTGCATGGATTATTTCATCCCGATGCTATCCAGGTCCTAGACGCCCCAGATACGGATGTTCTACGATAGGGTGTTGGTGTCACATTAGAGAAGATACGGTGACGAAATTGATTATAGGCATCATCTAGAAGAGGGAAGTAGTTAAGAGTAACAACATGAATAAGAACAAGCTCCGATTGAGGCCGTTTAGAAAGCATTGAAAATCTCTTTGGGATCTAAGATGAAATTACTTCACTTTCTGACGATCTATATAAATTTTAGTGTATGCACACATCCTCTCACACGTGTTGAAACTCTCGACCCCCAAAATGACTAACCCAAAGTAACAAACAAGTATGCAAAAAAAAAAACAAGTTTTTTTTGTTTTTACTGTTCGGTTTTGCATGGGCTATTTCATCCCGATGCTATCCAGGTCCTAGACGCCCCAGATACGGATGTCTACGATAGGGTGTTGGTGTCACATTAGAGAAGATACGGTGACGAAATTGATTATAGGCATCATCTAGAAGAGGGAAGTAGTTAAGAGTAACAACATGAATAAGAACAAGCTCCGATTGAGGCCGTTTAGAAAGCATTGAAAATCTCTTTGGGATCTAAGATGAAATTACTTCACTTTCTCACGATCTATATAAATTTTAATGTACGCACACATCCCCTCACACGTGTTGAAACTCTCGACCCCCAAAACGATTAACCCAAAGTAACAAACAAGTATGCAAAAAACACAAGTTTTTTTTTTGTTTTTACTGTTCGGTTTTGCATGGGTTATTTCATCCCGATGCTATCCAGGTCCTAGACGCCCCAGATACGGATGTCTACGATAGGGTGTTGGTGTCACATTAGAGAAGATACGGTGACGAAATTGATTATAGGCATCATCTAGAAGAGGGAAGTAGTTAAGAGTAACAACATGAATAAGAACAAGCTCCGATTGAGGCCGTTTAGAAAGCATTGAAAATCTCTTTGGGATCTAAGATGAAATTACTTCACTTTCTCACGATCTATATAAATTTTAGTGTACGCACACATCCCCTCACACGTGTTGAAACTCTCGACCCCCAAAACGACTAACCCAAAGTAACAAACAAGTATGCAAAAAACATAAGTTTTTTTTGTTTTTACTGTTCGGTTTTGCATGGGCTATTTCATCCCGATGCTATCCAGGTCCTAGATGCCCCTGATACGGATGTCTACGATAGGGTGTTGGTGTCACATTAGAGAAGATACGGTGACGAAATTGATTATAGGCATCATCTAGAAGAGGGAAGTAGTTAAGAGTAACAACATGAATAAGAACAAGCTCCTATTGAGGCCGTTTAGAAAGCATTGAAAATCTCTTTGGGATCTAAGATGAAATTACTTCACTTTCTCACGATCTATATAAATTTTAATGTACGCACACATCCCCTCACACGTGTTGAAACTCTCGACCCCCAAAACGACTAACCCAAAGTAACAAACAAGTATGCAAAAAACACAAGTTTTTTTTTTTTTTTTACTGTTCGGTTTTGCATGGGTTATTTCATCCCGATGCTATCCAGGTCCTAGACGCCCCAGAGACGGATGTCTACGATAGGGTGTTGGTGTCACATTAGAGAAGATACGGTGACGAAATTGATTATAGGCAAAATCTAGAAGAGGGAAGTAGTTAAGAGTAACAACATGAATAAGAACAAGCTCCGATTGAGGCCGTTTAGAAAGCATTGAAAATCTCTTTGGGATCTAAGATGAAATTACTTCACTTTCTCACGATCTATATAAATTTTAGTGTACGCACACATCCCCTCACACGTGTTGAAACTCTCGACCCCCAAAACGACTAACCCAAAGTAACAAACAAGTATGCAAAAAACACAAGTTTTTTTGTTTTTACTGTTCGGTTTTGCATGGGCTATTTCATCCCGATGCTATCCAGGTCCTAGACGCCCAAGATACGGATGTCTACGATAGGGTGTTGGTGTCACATTAGAGAAGATACGGTGATGAAATTGATTATAGGCATCATCTAGAAGAGGGAAGTAGTTAAGAGTAACAACATGAATAAGAACAAGCTCCGATTGAGGCCGTTTAGAAAGCATTGAAAATCTCTTTGGGATCTAAGATGAAATTACTTCACTTTCTCATGATCTATATAAATTTTAATGTACGCACACATCCCCTCACACGTGTTGAAACTCTCGACCCCCAAAACGACTAACCCAAAGTAACAAACAAGTATGCAAAAAACACAAGTTTTTTTTTTGTTTTTACTGTTCGGTTTTGCATGGGTTATTTTATCCCGATGCTATCCAGGTCCTAGACGCCCCAGATACGGATGTCTACGATAGGGTGTTGGTGTCACATTAGAGAAGATACGGTGACGAAATTGATTATAGGCATCATCTAGAAGAGGGAAGTAGTTAAGAGTAACAACATGAATAAGAACAAGCTCCGATTGAGGCCGTTTAGAAAGCATTGAAAATCTCTTTGGGATCTAAGATGAAATTACTTCACTTTCTCACGATCTATATAAATTTTAGTGTACACACACATCCCCTCACACGTGTTGAAACTCTCGACCCCCAAAATGACTAACCCAAAGTAACAAACAAGTATGCAAATTTACTGTTCGGTTTTGCATGGGCTATTTCATCCCGATGCTATCCAGGTCCTAGACGCCCCAGATACGGATGTCTATGATAGGGTGTTGGTGTCACATTAGAGAAGATACGGTGACGAAATTGATTATAGGCATCATCTAGAAGAGGGAAGTAGTTAAGAGTAACAACATGAATAAGAACAAGCTCCGATTGAGGCCGTTTAGAAAGCATTGAAAATCTCTTTGGGATCTAAGATGAAATTACTTCACTTTCTCACGATCTATATAAATTTTAGTGTACGCACACATCCCCTCACACGTGTTGAAACTCTCGACCCCCAAAATGACTAACCCAAAGTAACAAACAAGTATGCAAAACACACAAGTTTTTTTTGTTTTTACTGTTCGGTTTTGCATGGGCTATTTCATCCCGATTCTATCCAGGTCCTAGACGCCCCTGATACGGATGTCTACGATAGGGTGTTGGTGTCACAGTAGAGAAGATACGGTGACAAAATTGATTATAGGATCATCTAGAAGAGGGAAGTAGTTAAGAGTAACAACATGAATAAGAACAAGCTCCGATTGAGGCCGTTTAGAAAGCATTGAAAATCTCTTTGGGATCTAAGATGAAATTATTTCACTTTCTCACGATCTATATAAATTTTAATGTACGCACACATCCCCTCACACGTGTTGAAACTCTCGACCCCCAAAACGACTAACCCAAAGTAACAAACAAGTATGCAAAAAACACAAGTTTTTTTTTGTTTTTACTGTTCGGTTTTGCATGGGTTATTTCATCCCGATGCTATCCAGGTCCTAGACGCCCTAGATACGGATGTCTACGATAGGGTGTTGGTGTCACATTAGAGAAGACACGGTGACGAAATTGATTATAGGCATCATCTAGAAGAGGGAAGTAGTTAAGAGTAACAACATGAATAAGAACAAGCTCCGATTGAGGCCGTTTAGAAAGCATTGAAAATCTCTTTGGGATCTAAGATGAAATTACTTCACTTTCTCACGATCTATATAAATTTTAGTGTACGCACACATCCCCTCACACGTGTTGAAACTCTCGACCCCCAAAACGACTAACCCAAAGTAACAAACAAGTATGCAAAAAACACAAGTTTTTTTTTGTTTTTACTGTTCGGTTTTGCATGGGTTATTTCATCCCGATGCTATCCAGGTCCTAGACGCCCCAGATACGGATGTCTACGATAGGGTGTTGGTGTCACATTAGAGAAGACACGGTGACGAAATTGATTATAGGCATCATCTAGAAGAGGGAAGTAGTTAAGAGTAACAACATGAATAAGAACAAGCTCCGATTGAGGCCGTTTAGAAAGCATTGAAAATCTCTTTGGGATCTAAGATGAAATTACTTCACTTTCTCACGATCTATATAAATTTTAGTGTACGCACACATCCCCTCACACGTGTTGAAACTCTCGACCCCAAAATGACTAACCCAAAGTAACAAACAAGTATGCAAAAAACACAAGTTTTTTTTGTTTTTACTGTTCGGTTTTGCATGGGCTATTTCATCCCGATGCTATCCAGGTCCTAGACGCCCAAGATACGGATGTCTACGATAGGGTGTTGGTGTCACATTAGAGAAGATACGGTGACGAAATTGATTATAGGCATCATCTAGAAGAGGGAAGTAGTTAAGAGTAACAACATGAATAAGAACAAGCTCCGATTGAGGCCGTTTAGAAAGCATTGAAAATCTCTTTGGGATCTAAGATGAAATTACTTCACTTTCTCACGATCTATATAAATTTTAATGTACGCACACATCCCCTCACACGTGTTGAAACTCTCGACCCCCAAAACGACTAACCCAAAGTAACAAACAAGTATGCAAAAAACACAAGTTTTTTTTGTTTTTACTGTTCGGTTTTGCATGGGCTATTTCATCCCGATGCTATCCAGGTCCTAGACGCCCCAGATACGGATGTCTACGATAGGGTGTTGGTGTCACATTAGAGAAGATACGGTGACGAAATTGATTATAGGCATCATCTAGAAGAGGGAAGTAGTTAAGAGTAACAACATGAATAAGAACAAGCTCCGATTGAGGCCGTTTAGAAAGCATTGAAAATCTCTTTGGGATCTAAGATGAAATTACTTCACTTTCTCACGATCTATATAAATTTTAGTGTACACACACATCCCCTCACACGTGTTGAAACTCTCGACCCCCAAAATGACTAACCCAAAGTAACAAACAAGTATGCAAATTTACTGTTCGGTTTTGCATGGGCTATTTCATCCCGATGCTATCCAGGTCCTAGACGCCCCAGATACGGATGTCTATGATAGGGTGTTGGTGTCACATTAGAGAAGATACGGTGACGAAATTGATTATAGGCATCATCTAGAAGAGGGAAGTAGTTAAGAGTAACAGCATGAATAAGAACAAGCTCCGATTGAGGCCGTTTAGAAAGCATTGAAAATCTCTTTGGGATCTAAGATGAAATTACTTCACTTTCTCACGATCTATATAAATTTTAGTGTACACACACATCCCCTCACACGTGTTGAAACTCTCGACCCCCAAAATGACTAACCCAAAGTAACAAACAAGTATGCAAATTTACTGTTCGGTTTTGCATGGGCTATTTCATCCCGATGCTATCCAGGTCCTAGACGCCCCAGATACGGATGTCTACGATAGGGTGTTGGTGTCACATTAGAGAAGATACGGTGACGAAATTGATTATAGGCATCATCTAGAAGAGGGAAGTAGTTAAGAGTAACAACATGAATAAGAACAAGCTCCGATTGAGGCCGTTTAGAAAGCATTGAAAATCTCTTTGGGATCTAAGATGAAATTACTTCACTTTCTCACGATCTATATAAATTTTAGTGTACACACACATCCCCTCACACGTGTTGAAACTCTCGACCCCCAAAATGACTAACCCAAAGTAACAAACAAGTATGCAAATTTACTGTTCGGTTTTGCATGGGCTATTTCATCCCGATGCTATCCAGGTCCTAGACGCCCCAGATACGGATGTCTATGATAGGGTGTTGGTGTCACATTAGAGAAGATACGGTGACGAAATTGATTATAGGCATCATCTAGAAGAGGGAAGTAGTTAAGAGTAACAGCATGAATAAGAACAAGCTCCGATTGAGGCCGTTTAGAAAGCATTGAAAATCTCTTTGGGATCTAAGATGAAATTACTTCACTTTCTCACGATCTATATAAATTTTAGTGTACGCACACATCCCCTCACACGTGTTGAAACTCTCGACCCCCAAAATGACTAACCCAAAGTAACAAACAAGTATGCAAAACACACAAGTTTTTTTTGTTTTTACTGTTCGGTTTTGCATGGGCTATTTCATCCCGATGCTATCCAGGTCCTAGACGCCCCTGATACGGATGTCTACGATAGGGTGTTGGTGTCACAGTAGAGAAGATACGGTGACAAAATTGATTATAGGATCATCTAGAAGAGGGAAGTAGTTAAGAGTAACAACATGAATAAGAACAAGCTCCGATTGAGGCCGTTTAGAAAGCATTGAAAATCTCTTTGGGATCTAAGATGAAATTACTTCACTTTCTCACGATCTATATAAATTTTAATGTACGCACACATCCCCTCACACGTGTTGAAACTCTCGACCCCCAAAACGACTAACCCAAAGTAACAAACAAGTATGCAAAAAACACAAGTTTTTTTTTGTTTTTACTGTTCGGTTTTGCATGGGTTATTTCATCCCGATGCTATCCAGGTCCTAGACGCCCTAGATACGGATGTCTACGATAGGGTGTTGGTGTCACATTAGAGAAGACACGGTGACGAAATTGATTATAGGCATCATCTAGAAGAGGGAAGTAGTTAAGAGTAACAACATGAATAAGAACAAGCTCCGATTGAGGCCGTTTAGAAAGCATTGAAAATCTCTTTGGGATCTAAGATGAAATTACTTCACTTTCTCACGATCTATATAAATTTTAGTGTACGCACACATCCCCTCACACGTGTTGAAACTCTCGACCCCCAAAACGACTAACCCAAAGTAACAAACAAGTATGCAAAAAACACAAGTTTTTTTGTTTTTACTTGTTCGGTTTTGCATGGGTTATTTCATCCCGATGCTATCCAGGTCCTAGACGCCCCAGATACGGATGTCTACGATAGGGTGTTGGTGTCACATTAGAGAAGACACGGTGACGAAATTGATTATAGGCATCATCTAGAAGAGGGAAGTAGTTAAGAGTAACAACATGAATAAGAACAAGCTCCGATTGAGGCCGTTTAGAAAGCATTGAAAATCTCTTTGGGATCTAAGATGAAATTACTTCACTTTCTCACGATCTATATAAATTTTAGTGTACGCACACATCCCCTCACACGTGTTGAAACTCTCGACCCCCAAAATGACTAACCCAAAGTAACAAACAAGTATGCAAAAAACACAAGTTTTTTTTGTTTTTCCTGTTCGGTTTTGCATGGGCTATTTCATCCCGATGCTATCCAGGTCCTAGACGCCCCTGATTCGGATGTCTACGATAGGGTGTTGGTGTCACATTAGAGAAGATACGGTGACGAAATTGATTATAGGCATCATCTAGAAGAGGGAAGTAGTTAAGAGTAACAACATGAATAAGAACAAGCTCCGATTGAGGCCGTTTAGAAAGCATTGAAAATCTCTTTGGGATCTAAGATGAAATTACTTCACTTTCTCACGATCTATATAAATTTTAATGTACGCACACATCCCCTCACACGTGTTGAAACTCTCGACCCCCAAAACGACTAACCCAAAGTAACAAACAAGTATGCAAAAAACACAAGTTTTTTTTTGTTTTTACTGTTTGGTTTTGCATGGGTTATTTCATCCCGATGCTATCCAGGTCCTAGACGCCCCAGATACGGATGTCTACGATAGGGTGTTGGTGTCACATTAGAGAAGATACGGTGACGAAATTGATTATAGGCATCATCTAGAAGAGGGAAGTAGTTAAGAGTAACAACATGAATAAGAACAAGCTCCGATTGAGGCCGTTTAGAAAGCATTGAAAATCTCTTTGGGATCTAAGATGAAATTACTTCACTTTCTCACGATCTATATAAATTTTAGTGTACGCACACATCCCCTCACACGTGTTGAAACTCTCGACCCCCAAAATGACTAACCCAAAGTAACAAACAAGTATGAAAAAAAAACAAGTTTTTTTTGTTTTTACTGTTCGGTTTTGCATGGGCTATTTCATCCCGATGCTATCCAGGTCCTAGACGCCCTAGATACGGATGTCTACGATAGGGTGTTGGTGTCACATTAGAGAAGATACGGTGACGAAATTGATTATAGGCATCATCTAGAAGAGGGAAGTAGTTAAGAGTAACAACATGAATAAGAACAAGCTCCGATTGAGGCCGTTTAGAAAGCATTGAAAATCTCTTTGGGATCTAAGATGAAATTACTTCACTTTCTCACGATCTATATAAATTTTAGTGTACGCACACATCCCCTCACACGTGTTGAAACTCTCGACCCCCAAAATGACTAACCCAAAGTAACAAACAAGTATGCAAAAAACACAAGTTTTTTTTTGTTTTTACTGTTCGGTTTTGCAGGGGCTAGTTCAGCCCGATGCTATCCAGGTCCTAGACGCCCTGATACGGATGTCTACGATAGGGTGTTGGTGTCACATTAGAGAAGATACGGTGACGAAATTGATTATAGGCATCATCTAGAAGAGGGAAGTAGTTAAGAGTAACAACATGAATAAGAACAAGCTCCGATTGAGGCCGTTTAGAAAGCATTGAAAATCTCTTTGGGATCTAAGATGAAATTACTTCACTTTCTCACGATCTATATAAATTTTAGTGTACGCACACATCCCCTCACACATGTTGAAACTCTCAACCCCCAAAATGACTAACCCAAAGTAACAAACAAGTATGCAAAAAAACAAGTTTTTTTTGTTTTTACTGTTCGGTTTTGCATGGGCTATTTCATCCCGATGCTATCCAGGTCCTAGACGCCCCTGATACGGATGTCTACGATAGGGTGTTGGTGTCACATTAGAGAAGATACGGTGACGAAATTGATTATAGGCATCATCTAGAAGAGGGAAGTAGTTAAGAGTAACAACATGAATAAGAACAAGCTCCGATTGAGGCCGTTTAGAAAGCATTGAAAATCTCTTTGGGATCTAAGATGAAATTACTTCACTTTCTCACGATCTATATAAATTTTAATGTACGCACACATCCCCTCACACGTGTTGAAACTTTCGACCCCCAAAACGACTAACCCAAACTAACTAACAAGTATGCAAAAAACACAAGTTTTTTTTTGTTTTTACTGTTCGGTTTGGCATGGGTTATTTCATCCCGATGCTATCCAGGTCCTAGACGCCCCAGATACAGATGTCTACGATAGGGTGTTGGTGTCACATTAGAGAAGATACGGTGACGAAATTGATTATAGGCATCATCTAGAAGAGGGAAGTAGTTAAGAGTAACAACATGAATAAGAACAAGCTCGATTGAGGCCGTTTAGAAAGCATTGAAAATCTCTTTGGGATCTAAGATGAAATTACTTCACTTTCTCACGATCTATATAAATTTTAGTGTACGCACACATCCCCTCACACGTGTTGAAACTCTCGACCCCCAAAATGACTAACCCAAAGTAACAAACAAGTATGCAAAAAACACAAGTTTTTTTTTGTTTTTACTGTTCGGTTTTGCATGGGCTATTTCATCCCGATGCTATCCAGGTCCTAGACGCCCCTGATACGGATGTCTACGATAGGGTGTTGGTGTCACATTAGAGAAGATACGGTGACGAAATTGATTATAGGCATCATCTAGAAGAGGGAAGTAGTTAAGAGTAACAACATGAATAAGAACAAGCTCCGATTGAGGCCGTTTAGAAAGCATTGAAAATCTCTTTGGGATCTAAGATGAAATTACTTCACTTTCTCACGATCTATATAAATTTTAGTGTACGCACACATCCCCTCACACGTGTTGAAACTCTCGACCCCCAAAATGACTAACCCAAAGTAACAAACAAGTATGCAAAAACACAAGTTTTTTTTGTTTTTACTGTTCGGTTTTGCATGGGCTATTTCATCCCGATGCTATCCAGGTCCTAGACGCCCCAGATACGGATGTCTACGATAGGGTGTTGGTGTCACATTAGAGAAGATACGGTGACGAAATTGATTATAGGCATCATCTAGAAGAGGGAAGTAGTTAAGAGTAACAACATGAATAAGAACAAGCTCCGATTGAGGCCGTTTAGAAAGCATTGAAAATCTCTTTGGGATCTAAGATGAAATTACTTCACTTTCTCACGATCTATATAAATTTTAGTGTACGCACACATCCCCTCACACATGTTGAAACTCTCAACCCCCAAAATGACTAACCCAAAGTAACAAACAAGTATGCAAAGTTTTTTTTGTTTTTACTGTTCGGTTTTGCATGGGCTATTTCATCCCGATGCTATCCAGGTCCTAGACGCCCCAGATACGGATGTCTACGATAGGGTGTTGGTGTCACATTAGAGAAGATACGGTGACGAAATTGATTATAGGCATCATCTAGAAGAGGGAAGTAGTTAAGAGTAACAACATGAATAAGAACAAGCTCCGATTGAGGCCGTTTAGAAAGCATTGAAAATCTCTTTGGGATCTAAGATGAAATTACTTCACTTTCTCACGATCTATATAAATTTTAATGTACGCACACATCCCCTCACACGTGTTGAAACTTTCGACCCCCAAAACGACTAACCCAAACTAACTAACAAGTATGCAAAAAACACAAGTTTTTTTTTGTTTTTACTGTTCGGTTTGGCATGGGTTATTTCATCCCGATGCTATCCAGGTCCTAGACGCCCCAGATACAGATGTCTACGATAGGGTGTTGGTGTCACATTAGAGAAGATACGGTGACGAAATTGATTATAGGCATCATCTAGAAGAGGGAAGTAGTTAAGAGTAACAACATGAATAAGAACAAGCTCCGATTGAGGCCGTTTAGAAAGCATTGAAAATCTCTTTGGGATCTAAGATGAAATTACTTCACTTTCTCACGATCTATATAAATTTTAATGTACGCACACATCCCCTCACACGTGTTGAAACTCTCGACCCCCAAAACGACTAACCCAAAGTAACAAACAAGTATGCAAAAAACACAAGTTTTTTTTTTGTTTTCTTGTTCGGTTTTGCATGGGTTATTTCATCCCGATGCTATCCAGGTCCTAGACGCCCAGATACGGATGTCTATGATAGGGTGTTGGTGTCACATTAGAGAAGATACGGTGACGAAATTGATTATAGGCATCATCTAGAAGAGGGAAGTAGTTAAGAGTAACAACATGAATAAGAACAAGCTCCGATTGAGGCCGTTTAGAAAGCATTGAAAATCTCTTTGGGATCTAAGATGAAATTACTTCACTTTCTCACGATCTATATAAATTTTAGTGTACGCACACATCCCCTCACACGTGTTGAAACTCTCGACCCCCAAAATGACTAACCCAAAGTAACAAACAAGTATGCAAAACACAGGTTTTTTTGTTTTTCTTGTTCGGTTTTGCATGGGCTATTTCATCCCGATGCTATCCAGGTCCTAGACGCCCCAGATACGGATGTCTACGATAGGGTGTTGGTGTCACATTAGAGAAGATACGGTGACGAAATTGATTATAGGCATCATCTAGAAGAGGGAAGTAGTTAAGAGTAACAACATGAATAAGAACAAGCTCCGATTGAGGCCGTTTAGAAAGCATTGAAAATCTCTTTGGGATCTAAGATGAAATTACTTCACTTTCTCACGATCTATATAAATTTTAGTGTACGCACACATCCCCTCACACGTGTTGAAACTCTCGACCCCCAAAATGACTAACCCAAAGTAACAAACAAGTATGCAAAACACACAAGTTTTTTTTGTTTTTACTGTTCGGTTTTGCATGGGCTATTTCATCCCGATGCTATCCAGGTCCTAGACGCCCCTGATACGGATGTCTACGATAGGGTGTTGGTGTCACATTAGAGAAGATACGGTGACAAAATTGATTATAGGCATCATCTAGAAGAGGGAAGTAGTTAAGAGTAACAACATGAATAAGAACAAGCTCCGATTGAGGCCGTTTAGAAAGCATTGAAAATCTCTTTGGGATCTAAGATGAAATTACTTCACTTTCTCACGATCTATATAAATTTTAATGTACGCACACATCCCCTCACACGTGTTGAAACTCTCGACCCCAAAACGACTAACCCAAAGTAACAAACAAGTATGCAAAAAACACAAGTTTTTTTTTGTTTTTACTGTTCGGTTTTGCATGGGTTATTTCATCCCGATGCTATCCAGGTCCTAGACGCCCAGATACGGATGTCTACGATAGGGTGTTGGTGTCACATTAGAGAAGACACGGTGACGAAATTGATTATAGGCATCATCTAGAAGAGGGAAGTAGTTAAGAGTAACAACATGAATAAGAACAAGCTCCGATTGAGGCCGTTTAGAAAGCATTGAAAATCTCTTTGGGATCTAAGATGAAATTACTTCACTTTCTCACGATCTATATAAATTTTAGTGTACGCACACATCCCCTCACACGTGTTGAAACTCTCGACCCCCAAAACGACTAACCCAAAGTAACAAACAAGTATGCAAAAAACACAAGTTTTTTTTTGTTTTTACTGTTCGGTTTTGCATGGGTTATTTCATCCCGATGCTATCCAGGTCCTAGACGCCCCAGATACGGATGTCTACGATAGGGTGTTGGTGTCACATTAGAGAAGACACGGTGACGAAATTGATTATAGGCATCATCTAGAAGAGGGAAGTAGTTAAGAGTAACAACATGAATAAGAACAAGCTCCGATTGAGGCCGTTTAGAAAGCATTGAAAATCTCTTTGGGATCTAAGATGAAATTACTTCACTTTCTCACGATCTATATAAATTTTAGTGTACGCACACATCCCCTCACACGTGTTGAAACTCTCGACCCCCAAAATGACTAACCCAAAGTAACAAACAAGTATGCAAAAAAGTTTTTTTTGTTTTTACTGTTCGGTTTTGCATGGGCTATTTCATCCCGATGCTATCCAGGTCCTAGACGCCCCAGATACGGATGTCTACGATAGGGTGTTGGTGTCACATTAGAGAAGATACGGTGACGAAATTGATTATAGGCATCATCTAGAAGAGGGAAGTAGTTAAGAGTAACAGCATGAATAAGAACAAGCTCCGATTGAGGCCGTTTAGAAAGCATTGAAAATCTCTTTGGGATCTAAGATGAAATTACTTCACTTTCTCACGATCTATATAAATTTTAGTGTACGCACACATCCCCTCACACGTGTTGAAACTCTCGACCCCCAAAATGACTAACCCAAAGTAACAAACAAGTATGCAAAACACACAAGTTTTTTTTGTTTTTACTGTTCGGTTTTGCATGGGCTATTTCATCCCGATGCTATCCAGGTCCTAGACGCCCCTGATACGGATGTCTACGATAGGGTGTTGGTGTCACATTAGAGAAGATACGGTGACAAAATTGATTATAGGATCATCTAGAAGAGGGAAGTAGTTAAGAGTAACAACATGAATAAGAACAAGCTCCGATTGAGGCCGTTTAGAAAGCATTGAAAATCTCTTTGGGATCTAAGATGAAATTACTTCACTTTCTCACGATCTATATAAATTTTAATGTACGCACACATCCCCTCACACGTGTTGAAACTCTCGACCCCAAAACGACTAACCCAAAGTAACAAACAAGTATGCAAAAAACACAAGTTTTTTTTTGTTTTTACTGTTCGGTTTTGCATGGGTTATTTCATCCCGATGCTATCCAGGTCCTAGACGCCCCAGATACGGATGTCTACGATAGGGTGTTGGTGTCACATTAGAGAAGACACGGTGACGAAATTGATTATAGGCATCATCTAGAAGAGGGAAGTAGTTAAGAGTAACAACATGAATAAGAACAAGCTCCGATTGAGGCCGTTTAGAAAGCATTGAAAATCTCTTTGGGATCTAAGATGAAATTACTTCACTTTCTCACGATCTATATAAATTTTAGTGTACGCACACATCCCCTCACACGTGTTGAAACTCTCGACCCCCAAAACGACTAACCCAAAGTAACAAACAAGTATGCAAAAAACACAAGTTTTTTTTTTGTTTTTACTGTTCGGTTTTGCATGGGTTATTTCATCCCGATGCTATCCAGGTCCTAGACGCCCCTGATACGGATGTCTACGATAGGGTGTTGGTGTCACATTAGAGAAGACACGGTGACGAAATTGATTATAGGCATCATCTAGAAGAGGGAAGTAGTTAAGAGTAACAACATGAATAAGAACAAGCTCCGATTGAGGCCGTTTAGAAAGCATTGAAAATCTCTTTGGGATCTAAGATGAAATTACTTCACTTTCTCACGATCTATATAAATTTTAGTGTACGCACACATCCCCTCACACGTGTTGAAACTCTCGACCCCCAAAATGACTAACCCAAAGTAACAAACAAGTATGCAAAAAACACAAGTTTTTTTTGTTTTTACTGTTCGGTTTTGCATGGGCTATTTCATCCCGATGCTATCCAGGTCCTAGACGCCCCTGATACGGATGTCTACGATAGGGTGTTGGTGTCACATTAGAGAAGATACGGTGACGAAATTGATTATAGGCATCATCTAGAAGAGGGAAGTAGTTAAGAGTAACAACATGAATAAGAACAAGCTCCGATTGAGGCCGTTTAGAAAGCATTGAAAATCTCTTTGGGATCTAAGATGAAATTACTTCACTTTCTCACGATCTATATAAATTTTAATGTACGCACACATCCCCTCACACGTGTTGAAACTCTCGACCCCCAAAACGACTAACCCAAAGTAACAAACAAGTATGCAAAAAACACAAGTTTTTTTTTGTTTTTACTGTTTGGTTTTGCATGGGTTATTTCATCCCGATGCTATCCAGGTCCTAGACGCCCCAGATACGGATGTCTACGATAGGGTGTTGGTGTCACATTAGAGAAGATACGGTGACGAAATTGATTATAGGCATCATCTAGAAGAGGGAAGTAGTTAAGAGTAACAACATGAATAAGAACAAGCTACGATTGAGGCCGTTTAGAAAGCATTGAAAATCTCTTTGGGATCTAAGATGAAATTACTTCACTTTCTCACGATCTATATAAATTTTAGTGTACGCACACATCCCCTCACACGTGTTGAAACTCTCGACCCCCAAAATGACTAACCCAAAGTAACAAACAAGTATGCAAAAAAAACAGGTTTTTTTTGTTTTTACTGTTCGGTTTTGCATGGGCTATTTCATCCCGATGCTATCCAGGTCCTAGACGCCCCAGATACGGATGTCTACGATAGGGTGTTGGTGTCACATTAGAGAAGATACGGTGACGAAATTGATTATAGGCATCATCTAGAAGAGGGAAGTAGTTAAGAGTAACAACATGAATAAGAACAAGCTCCGATTGAGGCCGTTTAGAAAGCATTGAAAATCTCTTTGGGATCTAAGATGAAATTACTTCACTTTCTCACGATCTATATAAATTTTAATGTACGCACACATCCCCTCACACGTGTTGAAACTTTCGACCCCCAAAACGACTAACCCAAACTAACTAACAAGTATGCAAAAAACACAAGTTTTTTTTTTGTTTTTACTGTTCGGTTTGGCATGGGTTATTTCATCCCGATGCTATCCAGGTCCTAGACGCCCCAGATACAGATGTCTACGATAGGGTGTTGGTGTCACATTAGAGAAGATACGGTGACGAAATTGATTATAGGCATCATCTAGAAGAGGGAAGTAGTTAAGAGTAACAACATGAATAAGAACAAGCTCCGATTGAGGCCGTTTAGAAAGCATTGAAAATCTCTTTGGGATCTAAGATGAAATTACTTCACTTTCTCACGATCTATATAAATTTTAGTGTACGCACACATCCCCTCACACGTGTTGAAACTCTCGACCCCCAAAATGACTAACCCAAAGTAACAAACAAGTATGCAAAAAAACAAGTTTTTTTTGTTTTTACTGTTCGGTTTTGCATGGGCTATTTCATCCCGATGCTATCCAGGTCCTAGACGCCCCAGATACGGATGTCTACGATAGGGTGTTGGTGTCACATTAGAGAAGATACGGTGACGAAATTGATTATAGGCATCATCTAGAAGAGGGAAGTAGTTAAGAGTAACAACATGAATAAGAACAAGCTCCGATTGAGGCCGTTTAGAAAGCATTGAAAATCTCTTTGGGATCTAAGATGAAATTACTTCACTTTCTCACGATCTATATAAATTTTAGTGTACGCACACATCCCCTCACACATGTTGAAACTCTCAACCCCCAAAATGACTAACCCAAAGTAACAAACAAGTATGCAAAAAAAAGTTTTTTTTGTTTTTACTGTTCGGTTTTGCATGGGCTATTTCATCCCGATGCTATCCAGGTCCTAGACGCCCCTGATACGGATGTCTACAATAGGGTGTTGGTGTCACATTAGAGAAGATACGGTGACGAAATTGATTATAGGCATCATCTAGAAGAGGGAAGTAGTTAAGAGTAACAACATGAATAAGAACAAGCTCCGATTGAGGCCGTTTAGAAAGCATTGAAAATCTCTTTGGGATCTAAGATGAAATTACTTCACTTTCTCACGATCTATATAAATTTTAATGTACGCACACATCCCCTCACACGTGTTGAAACTTTCGACCCCCAAAACGACAAACCCAAACTAACTAACAAGTATGCAAAAAACACAAGTTTTTTTTTTGTTTTTACTGTTCGGTTTGGCATGGGTTATTTCATCCCGATGCTATCCAGGTCCTAGACGCCCCAGATACAGATGTCTACGATAGGGTGTTGGTGTCACATTAGAGAAGATACGGTGACGAAATTGATTATAGGCATCATCTAGAAGAGGGAAGTAGTTAAGAGTAACAACATGAATAAGAACAAGCTCCGATTGAGGCCGTTTAGAAAGCATTGAAAATCTCTTTGGGATCTAAGATGAAATTACTTCACTTTCTCACGATCTATATAAATTTTAATGTACGCACACATCCCCTCACACGTGTTGAAACTCTCGACCCCCAAAACGACTAACCCAAAGTAACAAACAAGTATGCAAAAAACACAAGTTTTTTTTTTGTTTTTACTGTTCGGTTTTGCATGGGTTATTTCATCCCGATGCTATCCAGGTCCTAGACGCCCCAGATACGGATGTCTACGATAGGGTGTTGGTGTCACATTAGAGAAGATACGGTGACGAAATTGATTATAGGCATCATCTAGAAGAGGGAAGTAGTTAAGAGTAACAACATGAATAAGAACAAGCTCCGATTGAGGCCGTTTAGAAAGCATTGAAAATCTCTTTGGGATCTAAGATGAAATTACTTCACTTTCTCACGATCTATATAAATTTTAGTGTACGCACACATCCCCTCACACGTGTTGAAACTCTCGACCCCCAAAATGACTAACCCAAAGTAACAAACAAGTATGCAAAAAAAACAGGTTTTTTTTGTTTTTACTGTTCGGTTTTGCATGGGCTATTTCATCCCGATGCTATCCAGGTCCTAGACGCCCCAGATACGGATGTCTACGATAGGGTGTTGGTGTCACATTAGAGAAGATACGGTGACGAAATTGATTATAGGCATCATCTAGAAGAGGGAAGTAGTTAAGAGTAACAACATGAATAAGAACAAGCTCCGATTGAGGCCGTTTAGAAAGCATTGAAAATCTCTTTGGGATCTAAGATGAAATTACTTCACTTTCTCACGATCTATATAAATTTTAATGTACGCACACATCCCCTCACACGTGTTGAAACTCTCGACCCCCAAAACGACTAACCCAAACTAACTAACAAGTATGCAAAAAACACAAGTTTTTTTTTTGTTTTTACTGTTCGGTTTGGCATGGGTTATTTCATCCCGATGCTATCCAGGTCCTAGACGCCCCAGATACAGATGTCTACGATAGGGTGTTGGTGTCACATTAGAGAAGATACAGTGACGAAATTGATTATAGGCATCATCTAGAAGAGGGAAGTAGTTAAGAGTAACAACATGAATAATAACAAGCTCCGATTGAGGCCGTTTAGAAAGCATTGAAAATCTCTTTGGGATCTAAGATGAATGTCAAACACCTGGACTTTTAAGTCCAGATGCCTATTATGCCGTACATCGCAATCCCAGGAATAATGTTTTTGCGAGACATAATAGTAAGTAGCATAGAGTCATCATTTATTACAACACATATTGTCTTACAACCATAGATCACATGATCCAATATTACACGAATATATTGTTCAACATCACAAATAGTAGCGGAAGCGAAGTAGTAGTGGACGATCTATTCCACAGGCAACGCTTGACGTTAGAAGACGGTCCTAGTTATCGTAGACGTCCTGTTGCCCTTCATCCTGATACTGGTGCTCTCCTTCATAGTCTGGCATTTGAATAGCCAGGGCAAGCCATGAGTACTTTTAAAGTACTCGCAAACTAATTCTAAGATAAATACTCATTAAGTGTAAGGGGGTGCTAAGCTCTAGGTTTATTTGCATAAAGCTAAGTTTTAGTTTCATAAATCTTTGGTAAAGCCTAAATCATGTGCTGGACTAACTCAAGTGGGAACATTAGTGTCATTCCCACAACTCATTATGGATCACCATAATGTCACCTTTCAAACCACCATTCATTTCTAGAACCAAAACATTTTAATGATAACGGAGATAGTATGGCCTTTCCAAGCGTCCGTAACCGTGGACACGGCTATTCGAATAGGTTTAACACTCTGCAGAGGTTGTACTCTTGTGCCACAACTTTTGATTACATCCGTCGAGGGTAACCTCGAATCATCGTAACACAGTACGCGGATCATCATTCGAAACCTTTCACTTATATATGCTAGTATGAGCACCTCTCCCCATGAGCTTGGCCTCCCGGTGGAAACCGCAGTCAACCCGGGAACTGCACAGGGCTTGGGCCGTATATTCACCTCATTTTAACATCAATCCACAAGTAACGGAGGCAGCCGCAGCGTAACCCCTATGATGTTTGTTCAGAGGGAACCCATACTAAAATACACAAGTTTCTAGTTAAGCCCTACCCATAATCAGGTATTGTGGGGGTACTTGTATCATTGGAAAGGTATCGCATTCAAACTCAATCATCTATTTTGTCAAAAATCACCATCTTCTCTTGGTCATATTCACCTTCAAAAATCTTTCACTTCAAACCACTTCACAAATGTTCCCATCTAGAGTAGTCAATTTTTAATTGCTTAGCACTAGCCACTATGTGAAAGGGGTGCTATCTAGCTTTATTTGCTTAGGCTAACTTTGATACTCTTGTTCTAATCTAGACAAGGGAATCATAAATAAAAAAAGGGTACTTTGAAATAAATAAGCAAAAGCAATTGTAAGTAAAAACATGGGATAGGTAATACATAAAAGTAAAGTGTGATGGTGCCTTTGCTCTTGTAGAGCTAAGCACTTGTGTTTAGCAAGGGTTAGCTTGCCTTGAGCTGGATAGTTATCGAAGTTCTCTTCTTCTTCCTGAGAGTAGCCCTCCTCTTCTTGGTATTCCTCGTTACTAGCGTCTATATACGAATACGAGGTATAAATACTAAACCAAGCTCATATGCTAAACTAGAGGCACTCAAAAATAGTTCACACACTAGTCCTATCATCAATCAAACATGGCATGGTAGATTATAGGATTGGTCTTTGTTAGAAAGAAAATAATTTCCTCTCATTATTCCTATTTCTTAGATTTGATAGGTAGGTCTTTAAAGGATTCCATTTCTTTGCATTACTTAATATTAAGATTTAATCTCTCCATATAATAATATGGTATGAAATATAGGTTGACCCCAAAGTCAACATTTCATATCTATTACATGTGAGTTCAATTTAATAGAAGTGTTACACTTCACATAGTTTTAAAAACTTAGCATTTAAATGAATTAAAATCTCTAAGTATAATTCTCAAGGGTTCATTAGCTTAAGTCATTCCCCCTGGTTATTAGTACTTAGGATCAAAATTTAAATGAGAGGTAATTCTCATATTGGGGTTAAGTTTGAATTCCACTTAAAAATGCTCTAGAATGACTACATAGCCATTTTATTTGATCCAGTCCATGATCATACAAACAACAGGGCTATGTTATTGCATAATCAATTAGAGGACATCATTTGTGATTTATTAGAGTTGGAATTACTTCAAAATCTATTCTGGTGGATTTTTAAATAAAGTTTGAATGTGTAAAAGTCCCTGTCTTGTCTTTTTTGTCAAATTAAATCTATAACGAAAATGGAGATGGGGCCAGTGGCCTTGGATGGGTAATTTTATGGGCTTTCCAACGGTATAAAATTTGCTAGATTTGGTTTGGTAGAATTTCAACTATTCAATTTTTACTAAACATTCAGCAGAGCAATTTGAATTAAAGAACAAACCAGATTTGAATTTTTGGGCTGGGCGGGAGAAGTAAATGGGCCGAAACGAGATTCGGCAGTGCTTCGCAGCCCAACACGCGGCTGGCGCGCTCGGGCCGCGCTGACAGGGTGGGGGCCACCTGTCGGTGTCTATTTAAACGCCGAACCGGTATGTTCTATCTCGACCGTAGGATTAGAGGGAGGATCGACGGTGTGGGAACGTCGTCGTCCCCGGCGGGATTCCGACGAGGGCACGGCGGCAGAAGGGGGTCGGGGAGCCTACCAGGCCGATGCAGGACTCAGGCAGTATGCGCGGTGAAGGTGTAGTCGATGGGGAAGAGGTTGGGAGCAGCGGCGGCGCTTGGGGTGGCGCCAATCGTCGACGGTGAGCTGCGTCCCCCGGCGGCTCCGATCTTGAAATTCCTCCTCCTCCGACGGCAATCGAACGAACTGGGGTGGTGAGGATGATCAGTGGTGAGAGGGGAGTCGAGTGGTGTGAGAGGAGCTTGCTGGGAGGGCCTCTATTTATAGCGGCGAGGGGTGCCGCGGGGTGCTGCAAGGGCGCGGCCATGGCGTGGCGGTTCCAGCGAGCGAAAGGGCAAGCTAAGGACGGGAGCGTGTAGGCCTTGTCCTGGAGATGCTCAAGGAGTAGCTGGCGCGGCAAAAGGGGGATGGGATCGCTCGGGCGCGTGCATTGTCCATCACTGGGCACGCGGCATCATTTCGTCTCGAGCGCCGGCGACGGTGCAGGGCAGGCACGGGCGTTCGTCTAGCTCGTAGAGGGTGCAGAGGCGATGCTCGACGCGGCGGTAGGGATGCAGGGCGAGGACGAGGGCGTGCAAGTGGACGACGTCCTTGCGCGTCCAGGGCGTGATCACCACGCCGGCTGGCACGTCCTGGAGCGTTTTGGACACGGGCGTTCTGGGCAGGGCCGTGCAATGTCGATCGATCCAGTGGTACGGGCGTGATCCTTATGTATCATAGATGCTCAAGGACACGAAGAAACGACGAGGGAGTGGCCAGGGAGAGGAGAGCCAAAGGTGGCCGGCATGGCATTGTGTAGCATGTTTTAGGGTTTCTCCTCCACTTTTATCAGCCATGCAAGTACTTGGCTAGAGGCAGGGGGTGTAGGGGAGGCTGATGATCACTTTGCCAAAGTGGTTTAGGTCAAAATCTGGTGGATAATAGCATGTAACACTTAGTCTAGAGGTCGTCGCCAACTGTTCGACCAAATGCCCGCATGAACTTTTATTTTGAAATTTGAAATTCTCTTTGGTGAATCTCATTTATATAAACATTGTGATGTATTGGTGGTGGTGGCACTCAATTTGGAATTGATTTGCAAGTTTTCAAAATTTGGGGTGATCTTCTTCTCTCTCTCGGGTTCCCTCTTTGCTCTCTTATTCTGGTCAACCTAGTCAACTTTAGGGAGGGTGGTCAACACCAAAGTTACTCACCTTGACATGGTCTTGGATGGCCTGGCTTTAGTTGACCTTGCTTAGTTCAAGATTTGAGAAATACAGAGGGGTGAAGAGGTGAAGAAAATATTTTTGTGAGATGTGACCATTATCACATGTGTGAAGAAAATTTGATTTCTTTTGGTTTGATTCTTGATCCAAGGATGCAAAAGGGTTAGTTTATCACATTGATGCATTTTAGAAGCAATGGGGCAAGCTAACTTGGCCTTGGTTGAGGATTGGTTATTTTACATAGAGGGTATGTGAGTGAGAGAGGGGTTTTTCCCAATTTCTTTGTTTCTCCCCAATTTTAGGGTTTAGTGAACTTTGTTAGGGTTCACCAAGCAAGGTTTACACATACTATCACTCATCATGGCAAATGCACAAAAGAAATCACTCATATGCATTTATCTATATGTGGGCCTATATGCATAGAAAAAGTTTTTGTTAATTGCAAAATTTGAGTTTGGGGAGTTTCTCTTTCTTGTTTATTATTGTTGAAACTTGAGATGTTACAGAGAGGCCTCCCAGTGAAGACACGCGGTCAACCTGGGAACTGCACAGGGCTTGGACCGGACATTCACCTCATTTCACGTCATTTCACATCATTCCTTCTGTAGAGGCAGCCTCCAGCATAACCCCGATGACGCTTGTTCAGAGGGAACCCATACTAAAATACATAAGTTTCCAGCTAAGCCTTACCCAGATTCAGGTATTGTGGGGGTACTTGTAAAATTGGAATGGTGACTTGTGATTTGAATTGAAAGGTGACTTTGACTTTGAATCACAACTGAGTTGTGGGAATGACACTAATGTTCCCACTTGAGTAAGTTAGTCAAATGAAGAGGTTTTGATTATTAAAGTGTTTATGAAATAAAACTGGCTTTATGCAAATGAAACTAGAGCTTAGAACCCCCTTACTATAGTTGATAGTTCTTGCCTTAGTATTAGTTTGCGAGTACTTTAAAGTACTCATGGCTGTGTCCCTGGCTATTCAAATGGCCAGACTATGAAGACGAGTACCAGAACCCGGAAGAAGGACAGCAGGACGTCTACGACAACTAGGATCACTCCTGACGTCAATAGTTGCCTGTGGAATAGATGGACTACTACTCCGCTACTTTCGCTTCCGCTATGTGTTATGTAATTGATCAATAGAACTTCTATTATTGTAATAAGACTGGATCAGGTGATCCTTTATCTGTAAGACGATTATGGTATGTAATGAATGATGTGTTGTGATATCAATCTATTATGTCTCGCAAAAACAATATTCCTGGGATTGCGAGGAATGGCATAATAGGCATCTGGACTTAAAAATCCGGGTGTTGACAATGAAATTACTTCACTTTCTCACGATCTATATAAATTTTAGTGTACGCACACATCCCCTCACACGTGTTGAAACTCTCGACCCCCAAAATGACTAACCCAAAGTAACAAACAAGTATGCAAAAAACACAAGTTTTTTTTTGTTTTTACTGTTCGGTTTTGCATGGGCTATTTCATCCCGATGCTATTCAGGTCCTAGACGCCCCTGATACGGATGTCTACGATAGGGTGTTGGTGTCACATTAGAGAAGATACGGTGACGAAATTGATTATAGGCATCATCTAGAAGAGGGAAGTAGTTAAGAGTAACAACATGAATAAGAACAAGCTCCGATTGAGGCCGTTTAGAAAGCATTGAAAATCTCTTTGGGATCTAAGATGAAATTACTTCACTTTCTCACGATCTATATAAATTTTAGTGTGCGCACACATCCCCTCACACGTGTTGAAACTCTCGACCCCCAAAATGACTAACCCAAAGTAACAAACAAGTATGCAAAAAAAACAAGTTTTTTTTGTTTTTACTGTTCGGTTTTGCATGGGCTATTTCATCCCGATGCTATCCAGGTCCTAGACGCCCCAGATAAGGATGTCTACGATAGGGTGTTGGTGTCACATTAGAGAAGATACAGTGACGAAATTGATTATAGGCATCATCTAGAAGAGGGAAGTAGTTAAGAGTAACAACATGAATAAGAACAAGCTCCGATTGAGGCCGTTTAGAAAGCATTGAAAATCTCTTTGGGATCTAAGATGAAATTACTTCACTTTCTCACGATCTATATAAATTTTAGTGTACGCACACATCCCCTCACACATGTTGAAACTCTCGACCCCCAAAATGACTAACCCAAAGTAACAAACAAGTATGCAAAAAAAACAAGTTTTTTTTGTTTTTACTGTTCGGTTTTGCATGGGCTGTTTCATCCCGATGCTATCCAGGTCCTAGATGCCCCAGATACAGATGTCTACGATAGGGTGTTGGTGTCACATTAGAGAAGATACGGTGACGAAATTGATTATAGGCATCATCTAGAAGAGGGACGTAGTTAAGAGTAACAACATGAATAAGAACAATCTCCGATTGAGGCCGTTTAGAAAGCATTGAAAATCTCTTTGGGATCTAAGATGAAATTACTTCACTTTCTCACGATCTATATAAATTTTAGTGTACGCACACATCCCCTCACACGTGTTGAAACTCTCGACCCCCAAAATGACTAACCCAAAGTAACAAACAAGTATGCAAAAAAACAAGTTTTTTTGTTTTTACTGTTCGGTTTTGCATGGGCTATTTCATCCCGATGCTATCCAGGTCCTAGACGCCCCAGATACGGATGTCTACGATAGGGTGTTGGTGTCACATTAGAGAAGATACGGTGACGAAATTGATTATAGGCATCATCTAGAAGAGGGAAGTAGTTAAGAGTAACAACATGAATATGAACAAGCTCCGATTGAGGCCGTTTAGAAAGCATTGAAAATCTCTTTGGGATCTAAGATGAAATTACTTCACTTTCTCACGATCTATATAAATTTAAGTGTACGCACACATCCCCTCACACGTGTTGAAACTCTCGACCCCCAAAATGACTAACCCAAAGTAACAAACAAGTATGCAAAAAACACAAGTTTTTTTTGTTTTTACTGTTCGGTTTTGCATGGGCTATTTCATCCCGATGCTATCCAGGTCCTAGACGCCCTGATACGGATGTCTACGATAGGGTGTTGGTGTCACATTAGAGAAGATACGGTGACGAAATTGATTATAGGCATCATCTAGAAGAGGGAAGTAGTTAAGAGTAACAACATGAATAAGAACAAGCTCCGATTGAGGCCGTTTAGAAAGCATTGAAAATCTCTTTGGGATCTAAGATGAAATTACTTCACTTTCTCACGATCTATATAAATTTTAATGTACGCACACATCCCCTCACACGTGTTGAAACTCTCGACCCCCAAAACGACTAACCCAAAGTAACAAACAAGTATGCAAAAAACACAAGTTTTTTTTTGTTTTTACTGTTTGGTTTTGCATGGGTTATTTCATCCCGATGCTATCCAGGTCCTAGACGCCCCAGATACGGATGTCTACGATAGGGTGTTGGTGTCACATTAGAGAAGATACGGTGACGAAATTGATTATAGGCATCATCTAGAAGAGGGAAGTAGTTAAGAGTAACAACATGAATAAGAACAAGCTCCGATTGAGGCCGTTTAGAAAGCATTGAAAATCTCTTTGGGATCTAAGATGAAATTACTTCACTTTCTCACGATCTATATAAATTTTAGTGTACGCACACATCCCCTCACACGTGTTGAAACTCTCGACCCCCAAAATGACTAACCCAAAGTAACAAACAAGTATGCAAAAAAAACAGGTTTTTTTTGTTTTTACTGTTCGGTTTTGCACGGGCTATTTCATCCCGATGCTATCCAGGTCCTAGACGCCCCAGATACGGATGTCTACGATAGGGTGTTGGTGTCACATTAGAGAAGATACGGTGACGAAATTGATTATAGGCATCATCTAGAAGAGGGAAGTAGTTAAGAGTAACAACATGAATAAGAACAAGCTCCGATTGAGGCCGTTTAGAAAGCATTGAAAATCTCTTTGGGATCTAAGATGAAATTACTTCACTTTCTCACGATCTATATAAATTTTAATGTACGCACACATCCCCTCACACGTGTTGAAACTTTCGACCCCCAAAACGACTAACCCAAACTAACTAACAAGTATGCAAAAAACACAAGTTTTTGTTTTTGTTTTTGTTTTTACTGTTCGGTTTGGCATGGGTTATTTCATCCCGATGCTATCCAGGTCCTAGACGCCCCAGATACAGATGTCTACGATAGGGTGTTGGTGTCACATTAGAGAAGATACGGTGACGAAATTGATTATAGGCATCATCTAGAAGAGGGAAGTAGTTAAGAGTAACAACATGAATAAGAACAAGCTCCGATTGAGGCCGTTTAGAAAGCATTGAAAATCTCTTTGGGATCTAAGATGAAATTACTTCACTTTCTCACGATCTATATAAATTTTAGTGTACGCACACATCCCCTCACACGTGTTGAAACTCTCGACCCCCAAAATGACTAACCCAAAGTAACAAACAAGTATGCAAAAAAACAAGTTTTTTTTGTTTTTACTGTTCGGTTTTGCATGGGCTATTTCATCCCGATGCTATCCAGGTCCTAGACGCCCCAGAGACGGATGTCTACGATAGGGTGTTGGTGTCACATTAGAGAAGATACGGTGACGAAATTGATTATAGGCATCATCTAGAAGAGGGAAGTAGTTAAGAGTAACAACATGAATAAGAACAAGCTCCGATTGAGGCCGTTTAGAAAGCATTGAAAATCTCTTTGGGATCTAAGATGAAATTACTTCACTTTCTCACGATCTATATAAATTTTAGTGTACGCACACATCCCCTCACACATGTTGAAACTCTCAACCCCCAAAATGACTAACCCAAAGTAACAAACAAGTATGCAAAAAAACAAGTTTTTTTTGTTTTTACTGTTCGGTTTTGCATGGGCTATTTCATCCCGATGCTATCCAGGTCCTAGACGCCCCAGATACGGATGTCTACGATAGGGTGTTGGTGTCACATTAGAGAAGATACGGTGACGAAATTGATTATAGGCATCATCTAGAAGAGGGAAGTAGTTAAGAGTAACAACATGAATAAGAACAAGCTCCGATTGAGGCCGTTTAGAAAGCATTGAAAATCTCTTTGGGATCTAAGATGAAATTACTTCACTTTCTCACGATCTATATAAATTTTAATGTACGCACACATCCCCTCACACGTGTTGAAACTTTCGACCCCCAAAACGACTAACCCAAACTAACTAACAAGTATGCAAAAAACACAAGTTTTTTTTTTTGTTTTTACTGTTCGGTTTGGCATGGGTTATTTCATCCCGATGCTATCCAGGTCCTAGACGCCCCAGATACAGATGTCTACGATAGGGTGTTGGTGTCACATTAGAGAAGATACGGTGACGAAATTGATTATAGGCATCATCTAGAAGAGGGAAGTAGTTAAGAGTAACAACATGAATAAGAACAAGCTCCGATTGAGGCCGTTTAGAAAGCATTGAAAATCTCTTTGGGATCTAAGATGAAATTACTTCACTTTCTCACGATCTATATAAATTTTAATGTACGCACACATCCCCTCACACGTGTTGAAACTCTCGACCCCAAAACGACTAACCCAAAGTAACAAACAAGTATGCAAAAAACACAAGTTTTTTTTGTTTTTACTTGTTCGGTTTTGCATGGGATCTTTCATCCCGATGCTATCCACGTCCTAGACGCCCCAGATACGGATGTCTACGATAGGGTGTTGGTGTCACATTAGAGAAGATACGGTGACGAAATTGATTATAGGCATCATCTAGAAGAGGGAAGTAGTTAAGAGTAACAACATGAATAAGAACAAGCTCCGATTGAGGCCGTTTAGAAAGCATTGAAAATCTCTTTGGGATCTAAGATGAAATTACTTCACTTTCTCACGATCTATATAAATTTTAATGTACGCACACATCCCCTCACACGTGTTGAAACTCTCGACCCCCAAAACGACTAACCCAAACTAACTAACAAGTATGCAAAAAACACAAGTTTTTTTTTTGTTTTTACTGTTCGGTTTGGCATGGGTTATTTCATCCCGATGCTATCCAGGTCCTAGACGCCCCAGATACAGATGTCTACGATAGGGTGTTGGTGTCACATTAGAGAAGATACGGTGACGAAATTGATTATAGGCATCATCTAGAAGAGGGAAGTAGTTAAGAGTAACAACATGAATAAGAACAAGCTCCGATTGAGGCCGTTTAGAAAGCATTGAAAATCTCTTTGGGATCTAAGATGAAATTACTTCACTTTCTCACGATCTATATAAATTTTAGTGTACGCACACATCCCCTCACACGTGTTGAAACTTTCGACCCCCAAAACGACTAACCCAAACTAACTAACAAGTATGCAAAAAACACAAGTTTTTGTTTTTGTTTTTGTTTTTACTGTTCGGTTTGGCATGGGTTATTTCATCCCGATGCTATCCAGGTCCTAGACGCCCCGGATACGAGATGTCTACGATAGGGTGTTGGTGTCACATTAGAGAAGATACGGTGACGAAATTGATTATAGGCATCATCTAGAAGAGGGAAGTAGTTAAGAGTAACAACATGAATAAGAACAAGCTCCGATTGAGGCCGTTTAGAAAGCATTGAAAATCTCTTTGGGATCTAAGATGAAATTACTTCACTTTCTCACGATCTATATAAATTTTAGTGTACGCACACATCCCCTCACACGTGTTGAAACTCTCGACCCCCAAAATGACTAACCCAAAGTAACAAACAAGTATGCAAAAAAATTTGTTTTTACCGTTCGGTTTTGCATGGGCTATTTCATCCCGATGCTATCCAGGTCCTAGACGCCCCTGATACGGATGTCTACGATAGGGTGTTGGTGTCACATTAGAGAAGATACGGTGACGAAATTGATTATAGGCATCATCTAGAAGAGGGAAGTAGTTAAGAGTAACAACATGAATAAGAACAAGCTCCGATTGAGGCCGTTTAGAAAGCATTGAAAATCTCTTTGGGATCTAAGATGAAATTACTTCACTTTCTCACGATCTATATAAATTTTAGTGTACGCACACATCCCCTCACACATGTTGAAACTCTCAACCCCCAAAATGACTAACCCAAAGTAACAAACAAGTATGCAAAAAAACAAGTTTTTTTTTTGTTTTTACTGTTCGGTTTTGCATGGGCTATTTCATCCCGATGCTATCCAGGTCCTAGACGCCCCAGATACGGATGTCTACGATAGGGTGTTGGTGTCACATTAGAGAAGATACGGTGACGAAATTGATTATAGGCATCATCTAGAAGAGGGAAGTAGTTAAGAGTAACAACATGAATAAGAACAAGCTCCGATTGAGGCCGTTTAGAAAGCATTGAAAATCTCTTTGGGATCTAAGATGAAATTACTTCACTTTCTCACGATCTATATAAATTTTAATGTACGCACACATCCCCTCACACGTGTTGAAACTTTCGACCCCCAAAACGACTAACCCAAACTAACTAACAAGTATGCAAAAAACACAAGTTTTTTTTTTGTTTTTACTGTTCGGTTTGGCATGGGTTATTTCATCCCGATGCTATCCAGGTCCTAGACGCCCCAGATACGGATGTCTACGATAGGGTGTTGGTGTCACATTAGAGAAGATACGGTGACGAAATTGATTATAGGCATCATCTAGAAGAGGGAAGTAGTTAAGAGTAACAACATGAATAAGAACAAGCTCCGATTGAGGCCGTTTAGAAAGCATTGAAAATCTCTTTGGGATCTAAGATGAAATTACTTCACTTTCTCACGATCTATATAAATTTTAATGTACGCACACATCCCCTCACACGTGTTGAAACTCTCGACCCCCAAAACGACTAACCCAAAGTAACAAACAAGTATGCAAAAAACACAAGTTTTTTTTTTGTTTTTACTGTTCGGTTTTGCATGGGTTATTTCATCCCGATGCTATCCAGGTCCTAGACGCCCCAGATACGGATGTCTACGATAGGGTGTTGGTGTCACATTAGAGAAGATACGGTGACGAAATTGATTATAGGCATCATCTAGAAGAGGGAAGTAGTTAAGAGTAACAACATGAATAAGAACAAGCTCCGATTGAGGCCGTTTAGAAAGCATTGAAAATCTCTTTGGGATCTAAGATGAAATTACTTCACTTTCTCACGATCTATATAAATTTTAATGTACGCACACATCCCCTCACACGTGTTGAAACTCTCGACCCCCAAAACGACTAACCCAAACTAACTAACAAGTATGCAAAAAACACAAGTTTTTTTTTGTTTTTACTGTTCGGTTTGGCATGGGTTATTTCATCCCGATGCTATCCAGGTCCTAGACGCCCCAGATACAGATGTCTACGATAGGGTGTTGGTGTCACATTAGAGAAGATACTGTGACGAAATTGATTATAGGCATCATCTAGAAGAGGGAAGTAGTTAAGAGTAACAACATGAATAAGAACAAGCTCCGATTGAGGCCGTTTAGAAAGCATTGAAAATCTCTTTGGGATCTAAGATGAAATTACTTCACTTTCTCACGATCTATATAAATTTTAGTGTACGCACACATCCCCTCACACGTGTTGAAACTCTCGACCCCAAAATGACTAACCCAAAGTAACAAACAAGTATGCAAAAAACACAAGTTTTTTTTTGTTTTTACTGTTCGGTTTTGCATGGGCTATTTCATCCCGATGCTATTCAGGTCCTAGACGCCCCTGATACGGATGTCTACGATAGGGTGTTGGTGTCACATTAGAGAAGATACGGTGACGAAATTGATTATAGGCATCATCTAGAAGAGGGAAGTAGTTAAGAGTAACAACATGAATAAGAACAAGCTCCGATTGAGGCCGTTTAGAAAGCATTGAAAATCTCTTTGGGATCTAAGATGAAATTACTTCACTTTCTCACGATCTATATAAATTTTAGTGTACGCACACATCCCCTCACACGTGTTGAAACTCTCGACCCCCAAAATGACTAACCCAAAGTAACAAACAAGTATGCAAAAAAAACAAGTTTTTTTTTGTTTTTACTGTTCGGTTTTGCATGGGCTATTTCATCCCGATGCTATCCAGGTCCTAGACGCCCCAGATAAGGATGTCTACGATAGGGTGTTGGTGTCACATTAGAGAAGATACAGTGACGAAATTGATTATAGGCATCATCTAGAAGAGGGAAGTAGTTAAGAGTAACAACATGAATAAGAACAAGCTCCGATTGAGGCCGTTTATAAAGCATTGAAAATCTCTTTGGGATCTAAGATGAAATTACTTCACTTTCTCACGATCTATATAAATTTTAGTGTACGCACACATCCCCTCACACATGTTGAAACTCTCGACCCCCAAAATGACTAACCCAAAGTAACAAACAAGTATGCAAAAAAAACAAGTTTTTTTTGTTTTTACTGTTCGGTTTTGCATGGGCTGTTTCATCCCGATGCTATCCAGGTCCTAGATGCCCCAGATACAGATGTCTACGATAGGGTGTTGGTGTCACATTAGAGAAGATACGGTGACGAAATTGATTATAGGCATCATCTAGAAGAGGGAAGTAGTTAAGAGTAACAACATGAATAAGAACAATCTCCGATTGAGGCCGTTTAGAAAGCATTGAAAATCTCTTTGGGATCTAAGATGAAATTACTTCACTTTCTCACGATCTATATAAATTTTAGTGTACGCACACATCCCCTCACACGTGTTGAAACTCTCGACCCCCAAAATGACTAACCCAAAGTAACAAACAAGTATGCAAAAAAAAACAAGTTTTTTTTGTTTTTACTGTTCGGTTTTGCATGGGCTATTTCATCCCGATGCTATCCAGGTCCTAGACGCCCCAGATACGGATGTCTACGATAGGGTGTTGGTGTCACATTAGAGAAGATACGGTGACGAAATTGATTATAGGCATCATCTAGAAGAGGGAAGTAGTTAAGAGTAACAACATGAATATGAACAAGCTCCGATTGAGGCCGTTTAGAAAGCATTGAAAATCTCTTTGGGATCTAAGATGAAATTACTTCACTTTCTCACGATCTATATAAATTTAAGTGTACGCACACATCCCCTCACACGTGTTGAAACTCTCGACCCCCAAAATGACTAACCCAAAGTAACAAACAAGTATGCAAAAAACACAAGTTTTTTTTTGTTTTTACTGTTCGGTTTTGCATGGGCTATTTCATCCCGATGCTATCCAGGTCCTAGACGCCCCTGATACGGATGTCTACGATAGGGTGTTGGTGTCACATTAGAGAAGATACGGTGACGAAATTGATTATAGGCATCATCTAGAAGAGGGAAGTAGTTAAGAGTAACAACATGAATAAGAACAAGCTCCGATTGAGGCCGTTTAGAAAGCATTGAAAATCTCTTTGGGATCTAAGATGAAAAAACTTCACTTTCTCACGATCTATATAAATTTTAATGTACGCACACATCCCCTCACACGTGTTGAAACTCTCGACCCCCAAAATGACTAACCCAAAGTAACAAACAAGTATGCAAAAAAAACAAGTTGTTTGTACTGTTCGGTTTTGCATGGGCTATTTCATCCCGATGCTATCCAGGTCCTAGACGCCCCAGATAAGGATGTCTACGATAGGGTGTTGGTGTCACATTAGAGAAGATACGGTGACGAAATTGATTATAGGCATCATCTAGAAGAGGGAAGTAGTTAAGAGTAACAACATGAATAAGAACAAGCTCCGATTGAGGCCGTTTAGAAAGCATTGAAAATCTCTTTGGGATCTAAGATGAAATTACTTCACTTTCTCACGATCTATATAAATTTTAATGTACCCACACATCCCCTCACACGTGTTGAAACTCTCGACCCCCAAAACGACTAACCCAAAGTAACAAACAAGTATGCAAAAAACACAAGTTTTTTTTTGTTTTTACTCTTCGGTTTTGCATGGGTTATTTCATCCCGATGCTATCTAGGTCCTAGACGCCCCAGATACGGATGTCTACGATAGGGTGTTGGTGTCACATTAGAGAAGATACGGTGACGAAATTGATTATAGGCATCATCTAGAAGAGGGAAGTAGTTAAGAGTAACAACATGAATAAGAACAAGCTCCGATTGAGGCCGTTTAGAAAGCATTGAAAATCTCTTTGGGATCTAAGATGAAATTACTTCACTTTCTCACGATCTATATAAATTTTAGTGTACGCACACATCCCCTCACACATGTTGAAACTCTCGACCCCAAAATGACTAACCCAAAGTAACAAACAAGTATGCAAAAAACAAGTTTTTTTGTTTTTACTGTTCGGTTTTGCATGGGCTATTTCATCCCGATGCTATCCAGGTCCTAGACGCCCCAGATACGGATGTCTACGATAGGGTGTTGGTGTCACATTAGAGAAGATATGGTGACGAAATTGATTATAGGCATCATCTAGAAGAGGGAAGTAGTTAAGAGTAACAACATGAATAAGAACAAGCTCCGATTGAGGCCGTTTAGAAAGCATTGAAAATCTCTTTGGGATCTAAGATGAAATTACTTCACTTTCTCACGATCTATATAAATTTTAATGTACGCACACATCCCCTCACACGTGTTGAAACTCTCGACCCCCAAAACGACTAACCCAAACTAACTAACAAGTATGCAAAAAACACAAGTTTTTTTTTTGTTTTTACTGTTCGGTTTGGCATGGGTTATTTCATCCCGATGCTATCCAGGTCCTAGACGCCCCGGATCTGAGATGTCTACGATAGGGTGTTGGTGTCACATTAGAGAAGATACGGTGACGAAATTGATTATAGGCATCATCTAGAAGAGGGAAGTAGTTAAGAGTAACAACATGAATAAGAACAAGCTCCGATTGAGGCCGTTTAGAAAGCATTGAAAATCTCTTTGGGATCTAAGATGAAATTACTTCACTTTCTCACGATCTATATAAATTTTAGTGTACGCACACATCCCCTCACACATGTTGAAACTCTCGACCCCCAAAATGACTAACCCAAAGTAACAAACAAGTATGCAAAAAACAAGTTTTTTTGTTTTTACTGTTCGGTTTTGCATGGGCTATTTCATCCCGATGCTATCCAGGTCCTAGACGCCCCTGATATGGATGTCTACGATAGGGTGTTGGTGTCACATTAGAGAAGATACGGTGACGAAATCGATTATAGGCATCATCTAGAAGAGGGAAGTAGTTAAGAGTAACAACATGAATAAGAACAAGCTCCGATTGAGGCCATTTAGAAAGCATTGAAAATCTCTTTGGGATCTAAGATGAAATTACTTCACTTTCTCACGATCTATATAAATTTTAATGTACGCACACATCCCCTCACACGTGTTGAAACTCTCGACCCCCAAAACGACTAACCCAAAGTAACAAACAAGTATGCAAAAAACACAAGTTTTTTTTTGGTTTTTACTGTTCGGTTTTGCATGGGTTATTTCATCCCGATGCTATCCAGGTCCTAGACGCCCCAGATACGGATGTCTACGATAGGGTGTTGGTGTCACATTAGAGAAGATACGGTGACGAAATTGATTATAGGCATCATCTAGAAGAGGGAAGTAGTTAAGAGTAACAACATGAATAAGAACAAGCTCCGATTGAGGCCGTTTAGAAAGCATTGAAAATCTCTTTGGGATCTAAGATGAAATTACTTCACTTTCTCACGATCTATATAAATTTTAGTGTACGCACACATCCCCTCACACGTGTTGAAACTCTCGACACCAAAACGACTAACCCAAAGTAACAAACAAGTATGCAAAAAACACAAGTTTTTTTTGGTTTTTCTTGTTCGGTTTTGCATGGGCTATTTCATCCCGATGCTATCCAGGTCCTAGACGCCCGATACGGATGTCTACGATAGGGTGTTGGTGTCACATTAGAGAAGATACGGTGACGAAATTGATTATAGGCATCATCTAGAAGAGGGAAGTAGTTAAGAGTAACAACATGAATAAGAACAAGCTCCGATTGAGGCCGTTTAGAAAGCATTGAAAATCTCTTTGGGATCTAAGATGAAATTACTTCACTTTCTCACGATCTATATAAATTTTAATGTACGCACACATCCCCTCACACGTGTTGAAACTCTCGACCCCCAAAACGACTAACTCAAAGTAACAAACAAGTATGCAAAAAACACAAGTTTTTTTTTGTTTTTACTGTTCGGTTTTGCATGGGTTATTTCATCCCGATGCTATCCAGGTCCTAGACGCCCCAGATACGGATGTCTACGATAGGGTGTTGGTGTCACATTAGAGAAGATACGGTGACGAAATTGATTATAGGCATCATCTAGAAGAGGGAAGTAGTTAAGAGTAACAACATGAATAAGAATAAGCTCCGATTGAGGCCGTTTAGAAAGCATTGAAAATCTCTTTGGGATCTAAGATGAAATTACTTCACTTTCTCACGATCTATATAAATTTTAGTGTACGCACACATCCCCTCACACGTGTTGAAACTCTCGACCCCCAAAATGACTAACCCAAAGTAACAAACAAGTATGCAAAAAAAACAAGTTTTTTTTTGTTTTTACTGTTCGGTTTTGCATGGGCTATTTCATCCCGATGCTATCCAGGTCCTAGACGCCCCAGATACGGATGTCTACGATAGGTTGTTGGTGTCACATTAGAGAAGATACGGTGACGAAATTGATTATAGGCATCATCTAGAAGAGGGAAGTAGTTAAGAGTAACAACATGAATAAGAACAAGCTCCGATTGAGGCCGTTTAGAAAGCATTGAAAATCTCTTTGGGATCTAAGATGAAATTACTTCACTTTCTCACGATCTATATAAATTTTAGTGTACGCACACATCCCCTCACACGTGTTGAAACTCTCGACCCACAAAATGACTAACCCAAAGTAACAAACAAGTATGCAAAAAACACAAGTTTTTTTTGTTTTTACTGTTCGGTTTTTCATGGGCTATTTCATCCCGATTCTATCCCGCTCCGAGACGCCGCTGATACGGATGTCTACGATAGGGTGTTGGTGTCACATTAGAGAAGATACGGTGACGAAATTGATTATAGGCATCATCTAGAAGAGGGAAGTAGTTAAGAGTAACTACATGAATAAGAACAAGCTCCGATTGAGGCCGTTTAGAAAGCATTGAAAATCTCTTTGGGATCTAAGATGAAATTACTTCACTTTCTCACGATCTATATAAATTTTAATGTACGCACACATCCCCTCACACGTGTTGAAACTCTCGACCCCCAAAATGACTAACCCAAAGTAACAAACAAGTATGCAAAAAACAAGTTTTTTTTGTTTTTCTTGTTCGGTTTTGCATGGGCTATTTCATCCCGATGCTATCCAGGTCCTAGACGCCCAGGATACGGATGTCTATGATAGGGTGTTGGTGTCACATTAGAGAAGATACGGTGACGAAATTGATTATAGGCATCATCTAGAAGAGGGAAGTAGTTAAGAGTAACAACATGAATAAGAACAAGCTCCGATTGAGGCCGTTTAGAAAGCATTGAAAATCTCTTTGGGATCTAAGATGAAATTACTTCACTTTCTCACGATCTATATAAATTTTAATGTACGCACACATCCCCTCACACGTGTTGAAACTCTCGACCCCCAAAACGACTAACCCAAAGTAACAAACAAGTATGCAAAAAACACAAGTTTTTTTTTGTTTTTACTGTTCGGTTTTGCATGGGTTATTTCATCCCGATGCTATCCAGGTCCTAGACGCCCCAGATACGGATGTCTACGATAGGGTGTTGGTGTCACATTAGAGAAGATACGGTGACGAAATTGATTATAGGCATCATCTAGAAGAGGGAAGTAGTTAAGAGTAACAACATGAATAAGAACAAGCTCCGATTGAGGCCGTTTAGAAAGCATTGAAAATCTCTTTTGGATCTAAGATGAAATTACTTCACTTTCTCACGATCTATATAAATTTTAGTGTACGCACACATCCCCTCACACGTGTTGAAACTCTCGACCCCCAAAATGACTAACCCAAAGTAACAAACAAGTATGCAAAAAAAACAAGTTTTTTTTGTTTTTACTGTTCGGTTTTGCATGGGCTATTTCATCCCGATGCTATCCAGGTCCTAGACGCCCCAGATACGGATGTCTACGATAGGTTGTTGGTGTCACATTAGAGAAGATACGGTGACGAAATTGATTATAGGCATCATCTAGAAGAGGGAAGTAGTTAAGAGTAACAACATGAATAAGAACAAGCTCCGATTGAGGCCGTTTAGAAAGCATTGAAAATCTCTTTGGGATCTAAGATGAAATTACTTCACTTTCTCACGATCTATATAAATTTTAGTGTACGCACACATTCCCTCACACGTGTTGAAACTCTCGACCCCCAAAATGACTAACCCAAAGTAACAAACAAGTATGCAAAAAACACAAGTTTTTTTTGTTTTTACTGTTCGGTTTTGCATGGGCTATTTCATCCCGATGCTATCCAGGTCCTCGGATGTCTACGATAGGGTGTTGGTGTCACATTAGAGAAGATACGGTGACGAAATTGATTATAGGCATCATCTAGAAGAGGGAAGTAGTTAAGAGTAACAACATGAATAAGAACAAGCTCCGATTGAGGCCGTTTAGAAAGCATTGAAAATCTCTTTGGGATCTAAGATGAAATTACTTCACTTTCTCACGATCTATATAAATTTTAGTGTACGCACACATCCCCTCACACGTGTTGAAACTCTCGACCCCCAAAATGACTAACCCAAAGTAACAAACAAGTATGCAAAAAAAACAAGTTTTTTTTTGTTTTTACTGTTCGGTTTTGCATGGGCTATTTCATCCCGATGCTATCCAGGTCCTAGACGCCCCAGATACGGATGTCTACGATAGGGTGTTGGTGTCACATTAGAGAAGATACGGTGACGAAATTGATTATAGGCATCATCTAGAAGAGGGAAGTAGTTAAGAGTAACAACATGAATAAGAACAAGCTCCGATTGAGGCCGTTTAGAAAGCATTGAAAATCTCTTTGGGATCTAAGATGAAATTACTTCACTTTCTCACGATCTATATAAATTTTAGTGTACGCACACATCCCCTCACACGTGTTGAAACTCTCGACCCCCAAAATGACTAACCCAAAGTAACAAACAAGTATGCAAAAAACACAAGTTTTTTTGTTTTTACTGTTCGGTTTTGCATGGGCTATTTCATCCCGATGCTATCCAGGTCCTAGACGCCCAAGATACGGATGTCTACGATAGGGTGTTGGTGTCACATTAGAGAAGATACGGTGACGAAATTGATTATAGGCATCATCTAGAAGAGGGAAGTAGTTAAGAGTAACAACATGAATAAGAACAAGCTCCGATTGAGGCCGTTTAGAAAGCATTGAAAATCTCTTTGGGATCTAAGATGAAATTACTTCACTTTCTCACGATCTATATAAATTTTAGTGTACGCACACATCCCCTCACACGTGTTGAAACTCTCGACCCCCAAAATGACTAACCCAAAGTAACAAACAAGTATGCAAAAAAAACAAGTTTTTTTTTGTTTTTACTGTTCGGTTTTGCATGGGCTATTTCATCCCGATGCTATCCAGGTCCTAGACGCCCCAGATACGGATGTCTACGATAGGGTGTTGGTGTCACATTAGAGAAGATACGGTGACGAAATTGATTATAGGCATCATCTAGAAGAGGGAAGTAGTTAAGAGTAACAACATGAATAAGAACAAGCTCCGATTGAGGCCGTTTAGAAAGCATTGAAAATCTCTTTGGGATCTAAGATGAAATTACTTCACTTTCTCACGATCTATATAAATTTTAATGTACGCACACATCCCCTCACACGTGTTGAAACTCTCGACCCCCAAAACGACTAACCCAAAGTAACAAACAAGTATGCAAAAAACACAAGTTTTTTTTTGTTTTTACTGTTCGGTTTTGCATGGGTTATTTCATCCCGATGCTATCCAGGTCCTAGACGCCCCAGATACGGATGTCTACGATAGGGTGTTGGTGTCACATTAGAGAAGATATGGTGACGAAATTGATTATAGGCATCATCTAGAAGAGGGAAGTAGTTAAGAGTAACAACATGAATAAGAACAAGCTCCGATTGAGGCCGTTTAGAAAGCATTGAAAATCTCTTTGGGATCTAAGATGAAATTACTTCACTTTCTCACGATCTATATAAATTTTAATGTACGCACACATCCCCTCACACGTGTTGAAACTCTCGACCCCCAAAACGACTAACCCAAAGTAACAAACAAGTATGCAAAAAACACAAGTTTTTTTTGTTTTTACTGTTCGGTTTTGCATGGGCTATTTCATCCCGATGCTATCCAGGTCCTAGACGCCCCTGATACGGATGTCTACGATAGGGTGTTGGTGTCACATTAGAGAAGATACGGTGACGAAATTGATTATAGGCATCATCTAGAAGAGGGAAGTAGTTAAGAGTAACAACATGAATAAGAACAAGCTCCGATTGAGGCCGTTTAGAAAGCATTGAAAATCTCTTTGGGATCTAAGATGAAATTACTTCACTTTCTCACGATCTATATAAATTTTAGTGTACGCACACATCCCCTCACACGTGTTGAAACTCTCGACCCCCAAAATGACTAACCCAAAGTAACAAACAAGTATGCAAAAAACAAAATTTTTTTTTTTTGTTGTTCGGTTTTGCATGGGCTATTTCATCCCGATGCTATCCAGGTCCTAGACGCCCAGATACGGATGTCTACGATAGGGTGTTGGTGTCACATTAGAGAAGATACGGTGACGAAATTGATTATAGGCATCATCTAGAAGAGGGAAGTAGTTAAGAGTAACAACATGAATAAGAACAAGCTCCGATTGAGGCCGTTTAGAAAGCATTGAAAATCTCTTTGGGATCTAAGATGAAATTACTTCACTTTCTCACGATCTATATAAATTTTAGTGTACGCACACATCCCCTCACACGTGTTGAAACTCTCGACCCCCAAAATGACTAACCCAAAGTAACAAACAAGTATGCAAAAAACACAAGTTTTTTTTGTTTTTACTGTTCGGTTTTGCATGGGCTATTTCATCCCGATGCTATCCAGGTCCTAGACGCCTGATACGGATGTCTACGATAGGGTGTTGGTGTCACATTAGAGAAGATACGGTGACGAAATTGATTATAGGCATCATCTAGAAGAGGGAAGTAGTTAAGAGTAACAACATGAATAAGAACAAGCTCCGATTGAGGCCGTTTAGAAAGCATTGAAAATCTCTTTGGGATCTAAGATGAAATTACTTCACTTTCTCACGATCTATATAAATTTTAGTGTACGCACACATCCCCTCACACGTGTTGAAACTCTCGACCCCCAAAATGACTAACCCAAAGTAACAAACAAGTATGCAAAAAAAAACAAGTTTTTTTTTGTTTTTACTGTTCGGTTTTGCATGGGCTATTTCATCCCGATGCTATCCAGGTCCTAGACGCCCCAGATACGGATGTCTACGATAGGGTGTTGGTGTCACATTAGAGAAGATACGGTGACGAAATTGATTATAGGCATCATCTAGAAGAGGGAAGTAGTTAAGAGTAACAACATGAATAAGAACAAGCTCCGATTGAGGCCGTTTAGAAAGCATTGAAAATCTCTTTGGGATCTAAGATGAAATTACTTCACTTTCTCACGATCTATATAAATTTTAATGTACGCACACATCCCCTCACACGTGTTGAAACTCTCGACCCCAAAACGACTAACCCAAAGTAACAAACAAGTATGCAAAAAACACAAGTTTTTTGTTTTTACTGTTCGGTTTTGCATGGGTGATTTCATCCCGATGCTATCCAGGTCCTAGACGCCCTAGATACGGATGTCTACGATAGGGTGTTGGTGTCACATTAGAGAAGATATGGTGACGAAATTGATTATAGGCATCATCTAGAAGAGGGAAGTAGTTAAGAGTAACAACATGAATAAGAACAAGCTCCGATTGAGGCCGTTTAGAAAGCATTGAAAATCTCTTTGGGATCTAAGATGAAATTACTTCACTTTCTCACGATCTATATAAATTTTAATGTACGCACACATCCCCTCACACGTGTTGAAACTCTCGACCCCCAAAACGACTAACCCAAAGTAACAAACAAGTATGCAAAAAACACAAGTTTTTTTTTGTTTTTACTGTTCGGTTTTGCATGGGTTATTTCATCCCGATGCTATCCAGGTCCTAGACGCCCCAGATACGGATGTCTACGATAGGGTGTTGGTGTCACATTAGAGAAGATACGGTGACGAAATTGATTATAGGCATCATCTAGAAGAGGGAAGTAGTTAAGAGTAACAACATGAATAAGAACAAGCTCCGATTGAGGCCGTTTAGAAAGCATTGAAAATCTCTTTTGGATCTAAGATGAAATTACTTCACTTTCTCACGATCTATATAAATTTTAGTGTACGCACACATCCCCTCACACGTGTTGAAACTCTCGACCCCCAAAATGACTAACCCAAAGTAACAAACAAGTATGCAAAAAACAAGTTTTTTTTGTTTTTACTGTTCGGTTTTGCATGGGCTATTTCATCCCGATGCTATCCAGGTCCTAGACGCCCCAGATACGGATGTCTACGATAGGTTGTTGGTGTCACATTAGAGAAGATACGGTGACGAAATTGATTATAGGCATCATCTAGAAGAGGGAAGTAGTTAAGAGTAACAACATGAATAAGAACAAGCTCCGATTGAGGCCGTTTAGAAAGCATTGAAAATCTCTTTGGGATCTAAGATGAAATTACTTCACTTTCTCACGATCTATATAAATTTTAGTGTACGCACACATCCCCTCACACGTGTTGAAACTCTCGACCCCCAAAATGACTAACCCAAAGTAACAAACAAGTATGCAAAAAACACAAGTTTTTTTTGTTTTTACTGTTCGGTTTTGCATGGGCTATTTCATCCCGATGCTATCCAGGTCCTAGACGCCCCTGATACGGATGTCTACGATAGGGTGTTGGTGTCACATTAGAGAAGATACGGTGACGAAATTGATTATAGGCATCATCTAGAAGAGGGAAGTAGTTAAGAGTAACAACATGAATAAGAACAAGCTCCGATTGAGGCCGTTTAGAAAGCATTGAAAATCTCTTTGGGATCTAAGATGAAATTACTTCACTTTCTCATGATCTATATAAATTTTAGTGTACGCACACATCCCCTCACACGTGTTGAAACTCTCGACCCCCAAAATGACTAACCCAAAGTAACAAACAAGTATGCAAAAAAAACAAGTTTTTTTTTGTTTTTACTGTTCGGTTTTGCATGGGCTATTTCATCCCGATGCTATCCAGGTCCTAGACGCCCCAGATACGGATGTCTACGATAGGGTGTTGGTGTCACATTAGAGAAGATACGGTGACGAAATTGATTATAGGCATCATCTAGAAGAGGGAAGTAGTTAAGAGTAACAACATGAATAAGAACAAGCTCCGATTGAGGCCGTTTAGAAAGCATTGAAAATCTCTTTGGGATCTAAGATGAAATTACTTCACTTTCTCACGATCTATATAAATTTTAATGTACGCACACATCCCCTCACACGTGTTGAAACTCTCGACCCCAAAACGACTAACCCAAAGTAACAAACAAGTATGCAAAAAACACAAGTTTTTTTTTGTTTTTACTGTTCGGTTTTGCTTGGGTTATTTAAGCCCGATGATATCCAGGTCCTAGACGCCCGGATACGGATGTCTACGATAGGGTGTTGGTGTCACATTAGAGAAGATATGGTGACGAAATTGATTATAGGCATCATCTAGAAGAGGGAAGTAGTTAAGAGTAACAACATGAATAAGAACAAGCTCCGATTGAGGCCGTTTAGAAAGCATTGAAAATCTCTTTGGGATCTAAGATGAAATTACTTCACTTTCTCACGATCTATATAAATTTTAATGTACGCACACATCCCCTCACACGTGTTGAAACTCTCGACCCCAAAACGACTAACCCAAAGTAACAAACAAGTATGCAAAAAACACAAGTTTTTTTTGTTTTTCTTGTTCGATTTTGCATGGGTTATTTCATCCCGATGCTATCCAGGTCCTAGACGCCCAGATACGGATGTCTACGATAGGGTGTTGGTGTCACATTAGAGAAGATACGGTGACGAAATTGATTATAGGCATCATCTAGAAGAGGGAAGTAGTTAAGAGTAACAACATGAATAAGAACAAGCTCCGATTGAGGCCGTTTAGAAAGCATTGAAAATCTCTTTGGGATCTAAGATGAAATTACTTCACTTTCTCACGATCTATATAAATTTTAGTGTACGCACACATCCCCTCACACGTGTTGAAACTCTCGACCCCCAAAAGGACTAACCCAAAGTAACAAACAAGTATGCAAAAAACACAAGTTTTTTTTGTTTTTACTGTTCGGTTTTGCATGGGCTATTTCATCCCGATGCTATCCAGGTCCTAGACGCCCCAGATACGGATGTCTACGATAGGGTGTTGGTGTCACATTAGAGAAGATACGGTGATGAAATTGATTATAGGCATCATCTAGAAGAGGGAAGTAGTTAAGAGTAACAACATGAATAAGAACAAGCTCCGATTGAGGCCGTTTAGAAAGCATTGAAAATCTCTTTGGGATCTAAGATGAAATTACTTCACTTTCTCACGATCTATATAAATTTTAGTGTACGCACACATCCCCTCACACGTGTTGAAACTCTCGACCCCAAAACGACTAACCCAAAGTAACAAACAAGTATGCAAAAAACACAAGTTTTTTTTTGTTTTTACTGTTCGGTTTTGCATGGGCTATTTCATCCCGATGCTATCCAGGTCCTAGACGCCCCAGATATGGATGTCTACGATAGGGTGTTGGTGTCACATTAGAGAAGATAAGGTGACGAAATTGATTATAGGCATCATCTAGAAGAGGGAAGTAGTTAAGAGTAACAACATGAATAAGAACAATCTCCGATTGAGGCCGTTTAGAAAGCATTGAAAATCTCTTTGGGATCTAAGATGAAATTACTTCACTTTCTCACGATCTATATAAATTTTAGTGTACGCACACATCCCCTCACACGTGTTGAAACTCTCGACCCCCAAAACGACTAACCCAAAGTAACAAACAAGTATGCAAAAAACACAAGTTTTTTTTTGTTTTTACTGTTCGGTTTTGCATGGGTTATTTCATCCCGATGCTATCCAGGTCCTAGACGCCCCAGATACGGATGTCTACGATAGGGTGTTGGTGTCACATTAGAGAAGATACGGTGACGAAATTGATTATAGGCATCATCTAGAAGTGGGAAGTAGTTAAGAGTAACAACATGAATAAGAACAAGCTCCGATTGAGGCCGTTTAGAAAGCATTGAAAATCTCTTTTGGATCTAAGATGAAATTACTTCACTTTCTCACGATCTATATAAATTTTAGTGTACGCACACATCCCCTCACACGTGTTGAAACTCTCGACCCCCAAAATGACTAACCCAAAGTAACAAACAAGTATGCAAAAAAACAAGTTTTTTATTTTTTAACTGTTCGGTTTTGCATGGGCTATTTCATCCCGATGCTATCCAGGTCGTAGACGCCCGTATACGGATGTCTACGATAGGTTGTTGGTGTCACATTAGAGAAGATACGGTGACGAAATTGATTATAGGCATCATCTAGAAGAGGGAAGTAGTTAAGAGTAACAACATGAATAAGAACAAGCTCCGATTGAGGCCGTTTAGAAAGCATTGAAAATCTCTTTGGGATCTAAGATGAAATTACTTCACTTTCTCACGATCTATATAAATTTTAGTGTACGCACACATCCCCTCACACGTGTTGAAACTCTCGACCCCCAAAATGACTAACCCAAAGTAACAAACAAGTATGCAAAAAACACAAGTTTTTTTGTTTTTACTGTTCGGTTTTGCATGGGCTATTTCATCCCGATGCTATCCAGGTCCTAGACGCCCCTGATACGGATGTCTACGATAGGGTGTTGGTGTCACATTAGAGAAGATACGGTGACGAAATTGATTATAGGCATCATCTAGAAGAGGGAAGTAGTTAAGAGTAACAACATGAATAAGAACAAGCTCCGATTGAGGCCGTTTAGAAAGCATTGAAAATCTCTTTGGGATCTAAGATGAAATTACTTCACTTTCTCATGATCTATATAAATTTTAGTGTACGCACACATCCCCTCACACGTGTTGAAACTCTCGACCCCCAAAATGACTAACCCAAAGTAACAAACAAGTTTTTTTAAAAAAACAAGTTTTTTTTGTTTTTACTGTTCGGTTTTGCATGGGCTATTTCATCCCGATGCTATCCAGGTCCTAGACGCCCCAGATACGGATGTCTACGATAGGGTGTTGGTGTCACATTAGAGAAGATACGGTGACGAAATTGATTATAGGCATCATCTAGAAGAGGGAAGTAGTTAAGAGTAACAACATGAATAAGAACAAGCTCCGATTGAGGCCGTTTAGAAAGCATTGAAAATCTCTTTGGGATCTAAGATGAAATTACTTCACTTTCTCACGATCTATATAAATTTTAATGTACGCACACATCCCCTCACACGTGTTGAAACTCTCGACCCCCAAAACGACTAACCCAAAGTAACAAACAAGTATGCAAAAAACACAAGTTTTTTTTTGTTTTTACTGTTCGGTTTTGCATGGGTTATTTCATCCCGATGCTATCCAGGTCCTAGACGCCCCAGATACGGATGTCTACGATAGGGTGTTGGTGTCACATTAGAGAAGATATGGTGACGAAATTGATTATAGGCATCATCTAGAAGAGGGAAGTAGTTAAGAGTAACAACATGAATAAGAACAAGCTCCGATTGAGGCCGTTTAGAAAGCATTGAAAATCTCTTTGGGATCTAAGATGAAATTACTTCACTTTCTCACGATCTATATAAATTTTAATGTACGCACACATCCCCTCACACGTGTTGAAACTGTCAACACCCGGATTTTTAAGTCCGGATGCCTATTATGTCATACATCGCAATCCCAGGAAATTGTTGTTGCGAGGCATAATAGTTAAGTATCACAGTCATCATTCATTACAAACCATAAGGTCTTACAACTTGGAATCACATGATCCATATTACACAAATAGTTGATCTAATGATCAACGAACAAACACAAGTTCATAGCGGAAGCGTAAGATACAAGGACTCTCTAGTCCACAGGCCAACGCTTGACGTTAGAAGCTCCTAGTTGTGGTAGACGTCCTGCTGATCGTCCTCCTCGTACTGCTGTTCGGCTTCATATTCTGGCCATTTGAATAGCCAGGGACAAAGCCGTGAGTACTTTAGGTACTCGCAATCTAATACTAAAGTAAGTACTAGCATTTACATAAAGGTGTTCTAAGCTCTAAGTTTATTTGCATAAAGCCAATTTTATTTCATAAACACTTTTGTAAACAACTCCTCAGGTGCTAACTAACTCAAGTGGGAACATTAGTGTCATTCCCACAACTCAGTTGTGATTCAAAAACCAAGTCACCGTTCAAGTTCAAAAACACCAGTCACATAAATTCTGATGACGGAAACAGAATGGCCTTTCCAATTGTCCATATCCGCGGACGCGGCTATTCGAATAGTTCTACACTCTGCAGAGGTCGCACACTTGTGCCACAACATTTGATTACATCCGTCAGGGATAAAACCCTGAATAATCGTAACTCAGTACGCGGATCATCAACCGTTAACCTTTCACTTACACACCCTAGTATAGGCACCTCTCCCCATGAGCTTGGCCTCCCGGTGAAAACCAACTGTTAACCCGGGAACTGCACGGGGCTTGGCCGTACAATTCACCTTCAATTCACATCATTTCTCAACAACGGAGGCAGCCTCAAGCATAACCCCTATGATGTGTGTTCAGAGGGAACCCATACTAAGACACATAAATTTCCAGCTAAGCCCTACCCATAATCGGGTATTGTGGGGGTACTCCAAAAATTGGAATGGTATCGCATCCAATCAATCATCAGTTTTTAGCCAAAGTCCCCAAGTCAACTTCAGTGTCATATTCACCTTCAAAATCTTTCAATGGAAATGACTAATCATTCCAAGGTTTTCAACCATCACTATTTCATCAACACATGTTCCCATCTAGAGTAGTCATCTTCAATTTAGCACTAGCCACTATGTGTGAGGGGTGCTAAGTATTTGCTTTGCCTCTAGGCTAAGTTTGATACTCTTGTACTAACTCCATACTAACCCAGTAATTCATAAATCAAAAAGTACTTTGATAAAACAAAAGTAAATAAAGCTTGTAAAGTAAAAACTGGGAAATGGGATCATAAGCATAAAGTAAATGGGGTAATGCCTTGCTCATGGTGAGCTTTGCACTTTGCAAGAGTATTATCTTGCCTTGGTTGGGAAACTGGTCAAAGTGGTCTTCTTCTTCCTGGAAGTAGACCTCCTCCTCCTCCTGGTACTCCTCGGTACTAGCGTCTAAAATACGAATACGGGGTACACAATCATCACACCAAACTAATCTACTAAACTATGCACAAACATGGTTCACACACCTAAACTAGCATCACATTTGGCTAATAAGTTGGTGGATGTGTTTTTCTTATTATTTAAGAAAAATAATTTCCTCTCATTATCTTATTAAGATTTAATTTCTCTTATGCATAATATGTGACCTAGGTTGACCCAAGTCAACCTCTTCACACTTAGCATTTGGAGAAAAAGATTTAAATGAGGTGAGCACCTCATACCATTTAATTCTAGCATAACAAAGATTTAATATCACCAACAATTCCTATGGGACCTAAATAACCAGAGTCTCCACTTCATTTGGAATTTGTGGTGACAAGATTTAAATGAGGGAAAATCCCACATAAGATTTATTAATAGTTTTGGACAATATCTTTGACTAGAAAATAGCCATAAGGCATTTAAATCAACTAAACTATGATCATCCAAAGTAAGCATGGCATATTTTTGTAGAAACAATTAGTATAAGTGAAAAGTGAATTATGGGAGGTGGAATTAACTGAAAAGCATTTATGGTTGATTTTTAAGAAATATTACAAGACAGAAAAGTCCCTGCCTTGTTTAATTTGTCATTTTAAATCTACAAAAGATCTATGGTTCTATCCAGTGGCAAAGTGTAGATAATTTCATAAGGTTTCCAGAAATATAAAGTTTGTAAAATTTGGCTGAGTAGATTTGTCACAATTGAAATTCAAAGTTTGCAATCAGATTGTATATTTCATAAACTCTGGAAAAAATCGAATTTGAATTGGTGGGCTCGCGCGGGAAAAAGAAGTTGGGCCGGCCCACTTCGCGTCCAGCGCGAGCAGGCCGTCTGACGGCGGGTCCCACGCGTCAGTGGGTTTTACCCCAGCGAAACGGTATGTGGAATGTGAGCCGCACGATTAGAAGAGGATCGCACGGCCCAGAGACGTCATCGTCTCCGGCGAGAGAGGAGCTTACGGGCGGCGACGGTGGACGGTGGGCGAGGTCGTCGGAGCTCCGGGGGTCGTCGGAGGGGTGCGCCGCGTCGTTGTCGACGACGGTGAAGCAGAGGGAAGCAGCGGCGTCTCCAATGGCGGCCTCCTGCTCCGGCGGCCTCCGTGTACGGGCGGCGGCGTCGATCTTGCGATTGGCGGTCTCCGGCGGTGTATCTATGAAATTGAGGTGGCAGGGGGAGTTCTGAGGAGGAGTGGAGGCGATTGGCGTGCTCAGTTTGGACGGAGGAGTCCTCCTTTTATAGCGGCGAGAGGTGGCTGTGGCGCCCGGCTAGGTTCGCCATGGCCGCCGTCGGTCCAGGGCCGCGAAGAGCCAAGTGATGGGCGCGGAGTGTTGGCGACGTCCATGCGGTGCTGACGCGCTTGATTGTGGGGAAAACGAGGTACTACAGCGGCGGTGAGCTTGACGGGAGCTCGCGGGCAGTGGCGGACAGGCGTCGACGCGTTCGTCACCTGCGGCGTTCCCGCGGGCCAGCGAGCGTGTCCAGGCGTGTCACGGTGAGGTGAGGCGTCGACTGGCGGTGAGCGTGAGGGCTGAGGTGATGCGAGGACGCGGGGCGTCGTCACGCTCTGGGCGTCCAGGGTGCTCGCCATGCGCGCTCTGGCGCGGCATGGGCGTTGCCTGGGCGTCACTGGGCGCGCTGTGTCCGGCGTGTGCGTGCGTCGTGTTGACCAGGGGATGGTACGGGCGTGTCCAGGAGAGTGAGGGGAGGCTAGTGGACACGGTGGTTCAGGCTGGAGATGACCAGGTGAGGAGATGGCATGGTGAGGCCATGCCATGCCACGGCATGGCATGTTTGAGGTGATTTAATCCAAACCTGGCCAGTGCAAGTGGTGAAGTTGATGTGGTGAGGTGAGAGGGATGCTCCAGGGTGCAGAGAGGTCAAGGTTTGGACCAAATCCAAGTAGAAAAAGAAGTATGGGCTCCAATTTATACCCTGCCTGCAATGTGTTCGACACAATGCCCGCAAGAAAATTATTTTCGAAATTTGAAAATCTTTTTGGTGGGTTGCAAACAAATATTGAATGAAGCATTTTGGTGGTGGTGGTGGTCAAAATGGAGTTGGTATGCAAAATCACATTTTGCATATGATCTTGATTATGTGAGAAAGTTCCAACTTTACTTGCTTCCCATTTGAAATTGGTGATGAATTTGAGGGGGTGGTTTTGGGCAAAGTTGTAGTGCTTGATGTTGTCTTGGATGAGGTGAAAAGAGTTGACAAAGTTTAGAAGTGGAAAGAAGAAAACCAGGGGCTCAAAGTGAGCATCAGACAAAAAATGGCACAAGTGACCATATTTCATGTGACTTGGAATTTGAATTTGATTTTGGTTTGAGTTGAGTTTCTTCACTTCCAAAAGTATTTAAAAGGGTTTAGTAACCATCTTCAACCAATGGTGCAAGCCAAAGTGGTCTAGGTTAAGATTTGCAAAAATGGCATAGGCCTTATGTGTGTGTAAAGTTGATTTTTATTATTTCTTTTCTATTTTCTTTTTATTTGACTTTGGGTGATCAAGTGATCATTGCTAGGGTTTTAGAGTGAGAGAGAACACATAATCAAACATCATGGCCATTGCACACTCAAAATAAATAATAAGGTGATCTATATGCATAAACCTATATGATGAGAAAAAGTTTTTGTTAACCCTGATTTTTGGATTCTTGAATCTCTCTCTCTTGTTCATTTTGTTGAAACTGGGGATGTTACAATTTTGTTGAAACTGGGGATGTTACAAACCCTTCCCCCTTACAAAAGATCTCGTCCCGAGATCTAGAGAAAACTAGGTACTAAAGAGATCTGGGTATTCTTTCTTCATGTCTTCCTCGCGTTCCCAAGTTGCTTCTTCTTCAGTGTGGTTACTCCATTGTATTTTCAGGAACTTGATACTTCTGGTGCGGGTGGTCCTGAATGCTTCTTCAAGGATGCGAATGGGCACTTCGCGATAGGTTAGGTCCTTGTTGATATCCATGGCTCTGTGGTCGATGTTCTTGAATACTTCTGTCTTCTCAGGCACTTCTAGACACTTCCGAAGCAGTGAGATGTGAAACACATTGTGTACGGCAGACATTTCTTCCGGTAGTTCCAACTGATATGAGACTTCTCCTCGGCGATCCAGAATCTTGAATGGTCCGACATATCTGGGGGCGAGCTTTCCTTTGAGTTGGAATCTCTGCATTCCTTTGAGGGGTGAGACTTTGAGATACACAAAATCTCCGATCTCGAATGTCATCTCTCGGCGTCTCTTGTCGGCGTAGCTCTTTTGTCTGGACTGGGCGGTCTTGAGGTATTCGCGGATCTTGTGCACCTTCTCTTCGGCTTCGCGGAGAACATCGGGGCCGAAGACTTGACTATCTCCGACTTCCGACCAGTTCAGAGGGGTACGGCATTTCCTTCCGTACAGGGCTTCAAAGGGGGCCATCTGTAAGCTGGCTTGATAGCTATTGTTGTAGGAGAATTCTGCATATGGTAGGCAGTCTTCCCATTTGGATCCATACTCTAGCACACAGGCTCTCAACATATCTTCTAGGATCTGGTTGACTCTCTCAGTCTGTCCAGTCGATCGTGGGTGGTATCTTTGTGCTGAAATTCAGACGGGTTCCTAGCCCTTCATGTACTTTCTGCCAGAATCTTGAGGTGAATTGTGATCCTCTATCTGACACAATTGACTTCGGGGTTCCGTGCAGGCTGACTATTCTGGATATGTATAACTCAGCTAGCTTTGGGCCTTGGTAGGTGGTCTTGACAGGGATGAAATGGGCAACCTTGGTCAACCTATCAATGACTACCCAAATGGAGTCATTTCCTCGGCTAGATTTGGGCAATCCTGTGATAAAGTCCATACCGACAGAATCCCATTTCCACTCCGGAATCTGTAAAGGTTGCAACAGTCCTGCGGGTCGTTGATGTTCTGCTTTGACTCGCTGACAGATATCACACTTGGCGATGTAGCTTCCTATCTCTCGCTTCATTCCGTGCCACCAGAATTGTTCTTTCAGGTCTTGGTACATCTTGGTACCTCCGGGGTGGATTGAGTAAAGGGTGTCATGGGCTTCTTGCAGAATGACTTGCTTCAAGTCAGAGTCCGATGGTACGCAGAGACGTTCTTTGTACCAAAGAACTCCGGCTTCGTCTATGGTGAATCCTGGTGCCTTTCCTGCAGCTATCTGGCTCTTTATTCCGTCAATGCTGGCATTTCCCTTCTGGGCTTCCTTTATCTGGCTCATCAAAGTGGGTTGGAGTTCAATGCTGGCGAGGAATCCTTCGCTCACTAGCTCTAGTCTGAACTGTTCAAACTCTTGGTACAGGCTTGGTTGCTCTATTGCGATCATGGAGTTCAACTGACACGGCAGTCTGCTCAAGGCATCCGCTACCACATTGGCCTTGCCGGGGTGGTAGTGAATTTCCATGTCGTAATCCTTGATTAATTCTATCCATCGGCGCTGTCTCATGTTCAGCTCTTTCTGGGTGAAAATGTACTTTAGGCTCTTGTGATCGGAATATATCTCGCATCGATTACCCATGAGGTAATGACGCCAAACCTTCAGAGCTAACACTACGGCTGCTAACTCCAAGTCATGAGTTGGATAATTCTGTTCATGTTGCTTCAGTTGCCTTGATAGGTAGGATATCACTTTGCCTTCTTGCATTAGCACACATCCAAGACCAGTCTTGGATGCATCACAATAGACATCAAATGGCTTGGTGACATCGGGCATGATCAATATTGGGGCGGTGGTTAATCTGAGCTTGAGTAGCTGAAAGCTTTCTTCACATTTGTCATTCCAGTCAAATTTCCGGTCCTTCTTCAGCAGTTGAGTCATTGGTCTTGCGATGCTTGAAAATCCTTCAACGAATCGGCGGTAATATCCCGCCAATCCTAGAAAGGCTCTGACTTCAGTCTGGGTGGTTGGGGCCTTCCATTCCTCAACAGTTTTGATTTTTGCGGGATCTACAGCAATTCCTCCTGCAGACAAGATGTGTCCCAGGAATCCCACTTCTCTTAACCAAAACTCACATTTGCTAAACTTGGCGTACAACTGATGTTGTCTAAGGGTTTCTAGAACCACTTCCAAATGTTGCTCATGTTCTTCTTCTGATTTGGAGTAGATAAGGATGTCGTCGATGAAGACAACGACAAACTTATCCAGGAATTCCATAAAGATCTTATTCATGAGATTCATGAAATAAGCGGGGGCATTGGTCAGTCCAAAGGACATGACATTGTACTCATACAGTCCATATCTGGTGGTAAAGGCAGTCTTTGGAATATCTGTTGCTCGGATCTTCAGTTGATGGTATCCTGTCCTCAGATCAATCTTTGAGAATACTTGGGCACCGGTCAGCTGGTCAAACAGGTCTTCTATCTTTGGCAGAGGATATTTGTTCTTGATGGTGACATCGTTAAGCTTACGATAATCCGTAACCAAACGAGTGGCACCGTCCTTTTTATCCACAAACAAAACTGGTGATCTCCAAGGCGACGCACTTGGTCGAATCAGACCTTTGTACAGCATATCATCCAGTTGCTTTTTCAGTTCCATCAACTCTGTAGGGTTCATGCTATAGGCTCTCTGGGCTATAGGTCCTGTTCCAGGGATTAACTCGATGATAAACTCGATATCCCGATCCGGGGGCATACCGGGTAGATCATCCGGAAACACATCAGGGTATCGACAAACGACCCTGATTTGATCCAGAGTTGGCTTGGCTACACTTTGATTGCAGGTGAATTTTCTTGGTAGTTTTTCAGATAGGTGTTCTATTATTATTCCGGTGCTACTTGTCATGGTGATGGCCTTCTTGGCGCAGTCTATCAATCCATGATGTTTCGCCATCCAGTCCATACCCAGGACTACTTCCAATCCTTTTGTTCCCAGAACAATCAAATTTGCATAAAAGTCTATTTCATGGATTCTGATGGGTACATCTTTGCAAAATTTTCTAGCTTTAGTTGTTGATCCAGGTATTTGAACTACCATGACATGTTTCAAGCTGATTGGTTGAATCTTACTAGTGCACACAAAATCTTCTGTAACGAACGAATGCGATGCTCCAGAATCAAACAACACTCTTGCTGGTATTGAGTTAACAGAGAACATACCCAGCACCACGTCAGGTGCTTCCTGGGCTTCCTCAGCATTCATGTGGTAGAGGCGACCCCCGCGGTTGTTCGGGTTGTTGGGGGCGAACTTCTTGCCGGTGGAGACACGGCGTTGCTGCTGAGCAGGTGGTGCGGGATTGCCTGCGAGCTTGGCGAGCCTCTTGGGACACTCATTGGAGTAATGCCCCACTACACCACACTCATAGCAAGTGATGGTGGTCTTGTCCTGCTTGTTTGCGACGGGGATTGCATTGCTCCCGGTCCTTGGTGCGGTGTTGGAGTTGTTGTTGCTGTTGTTGTTGTTGGGGGCTCTTGGCGGAGCGCGGTTGAAGTTGTTGTTGGTGTTGTAGTTGCTGTTGTTGTGGTGGCCTCCTGGCCTGGGGTTTCCTCCACTCCGGTTCTGATAAACCGGACGTGACATCTGTGCATTGGGCTTGTTGGTCCTGAAGCCTCCGCCTGAGTTGGGGCGGTACCTTGGGGCATTGCTAGGCCCACTCTGATTCATCATGCGGCGCTTGCGGTTCTCGCTGGCTTGGTGCAGTTTGCCTTCCATCTGGATGGCGGAGTCAACGAGGGCTTCGAGGTCGGCAAAGGGGATGTTGATCAACACAGTCTGCATCTCATCATGCAGTCCGTTCAGGAACCTTTCCTTCCTCTTCTCAGTAGTGTCGGTCTCATCCGGGGCGTACCTTGACAGTGTGAGAAACTTGTCGCGGTATTCCACCACGGACATCCGGCCTTGCTTCAGTTCACGGAATTCATCTCTCATCTTCTTTATCAGACCCGGGGGCACATGGTACTTGCTGAACTTGAGCTTGAAATCAGTCCAAGTCATGAACTGTCATGCGTTCATGGCACGGGTGCTTGTCCACCAAGCTCTTGCTGGTCCTGCTAAGTAGTGCGTGGCAAACAGCACTTTCTCATTCTCTTCCACTCCAGCTACTTCTAGATTGTTCTCCATAGTTTGGAGCCAATCATCTGCATCAAGTGGTTCCTCAGTCTTGCTGAAAACTGGCGGGTTGGTATTCTGGAAGTTCTTGAGCTTGGATCCTGGGTGATCATGGTGGCCTTGGTTGTTGTTGACAAGCTGTTGGAGTGCTGCAATATTGGCTTGCCTTTCAGCTCTTTCTGCTTCTCTATCTTCCAGCATAACTTGCAACATCTGCATCATAGCATCTTGGTTCGTGTTGCGAGTTGGAGGGGCCATCTGAGTATTGATATTGATCATGAGAAAAGAGGGAAATTTCTATGGCTTGTTTTGTGGTTGAGTTCAAAAGTTTAAAACTTGAAGTCTTTTCATGATGACCCAAACATACATTCATTCATAGCAAACAACACACATTACAAGCTAACACACTAAGGGTTTTAAGAACCCTTCTTCTCCAAGCTACGATACATGGGGCGGGATACAACTCACACCTACGATAGTGCATAAGTGAACTACTCCTCCTTCTCATCAACATCAATGGGGGTGTGGTCATCATCCTCGTCGTCCAGGAAGTCGTAGTCTTCCCCCTCGGTGTTCTCATCCTCCTCGAAGTCGTTGTCGTCACTCAGGTAGTTGCTTCCTCCCTGAATGTCTTCTCCATCTTCCTCCATCTTCTTCATCTGCTCTTCTTGGGCCTTGACAGTGGCCTCAAGTGCTGCGATCTTCGCGCGGAGGCGGTCGATAGTGGCATCCTTCTTTGCGCGCTGCTGGCGGAGAGTCCTGCGGTCCTTGGCGAGCATCTTGATGCAGTCGCCCTGCTCGATGATGCGGGCGTGAGTCTGGTTGGCGTACTCACGGGAGTGGTCGAGATCCTGCTGAGTGTGGTACAGCATGAAGTCGAGATGCTCCACGTGGTGCTTCAGCTGCGGGTGCGATGACATGTCCATGGGTTCTCCAGCAGAGTTACGCCTCGCGAGGTGAGAAAAGCGAGGGTGCTGGAGTGCCTCCCCGCTCATCCCGCACAAGCGTGCGAGTCCCTCCTGAAGGCCGCGAGCAAGTCCGTCCAGCCAGTTGCTCTCCATGAAGGAGAAGAGGATCCTCTCAGAAGTGGGAGGCTCCATCTTGCCCCTCAAGTCAGCGGTGATGATCCACTGCAGCTCGCCTCCGGGCTGGTTCGCGATCTGCGATCCGTGGAACTCCGGGTGCGGGCGACCGAGGTGGTCGGACAGGGCGTTGAGGTCGTGCTCGAAGATCAAGCTTCCCCCATTCCCAAGCTGGTAAAACTTCGTGTTCACGGGCTCCATCTGAAAGTGAAGTAAAGGATTAAGTTAGAGAAGTGAACAAGTGTGGCAAAATTTTAGTTATCTTTCTAAGGAAGAGCATGACTTCTTGTTTTTCCAAAGAGTTCAAGGAGAAGACAAAGATTAAAATTTTCAGAAATACTTCATTTCTTTTTGAAACTCAATTTTTCAGAACGTCCATTTCTAACTAGGGTCTCCTAAGGTCAAACAATGGCTCTGATACCAACTTGTCAACACCCGGATTTTTAAGTCCGGATGCCTATTATGTCATACATCGCAATCCCAGGAAATTGTTGTTGCGAGGCATAATAGTTAAGTATCACAGTCATCATTCATTACAAACCATAAGGTCTTACAACTTGGAATCACATGATCCATATTACACAAATAGTTGATCTAATGATCAACGAACAAACACAAGTTCATAGCGGAAGCGTAAGATACAAGGACTCTCTAGTCCACAGGCCAACGCTTGACGTTAGAAGCTCCTAGTTGTGGTAGACGTCCTGCTGATCGTCCTCCTCGTACTGCTGTTCGGCTTCATATTCTGGCCATTTGAATAGCCAGGGACAAAGCCGTGAGTACTTTAGGTACTCGCAATCTAATACTAAAGTAAGTACTAGCATTTACATAAAGGTGTTCTAAGCTCTAAGTTTATTTGCATAAAGCCAATTTTATTTCATAAACACTTTTGTAAACAACTCCTCAGGTGCTAACTAACTCAAGTGGGAACATTAGTGTCATTCCCACAACTCAGTTGTGATTCAAAAACCAAGTCACCGTTCAAGTTCAAAAACACCAGTCACATAAATTCTGATGACGGAAACAGAATGGCCTTTCCAATTGTCCATATCCGCGGACGCGGCTATTCGAATAGTTCTACACTCTGCAGAGGTCGCACACTTGTGCCACAACATTTGATTACATCCGTCAGGGATAAAACCCTGAATAATCGTAACTCAGTACGCGGATCATCAACCGTTAACCTTTCACTTACACACCCTAGTATAGGCACCTCTCCCCATGAGCTTGGCCTCCCGGTGAAAACCAACTGTTAACCCGGGAACTGCACAGGGCTTGGCCGTACAATTCACCTTCAATTCACATCATTTCTCAACAACGGAGGCAGCCTCAAGCATAACCCCTATGATGTGTGTTCAGAGGGAACCCATACTAAGACACATAAATTTCCAGCTAAGCCCTACCCATAATCGGGTATTGTGGGGGTACTCCAAAAATTGGAATGGTATCGCATCCAATCAATCATCAGTTTTTAGCCAAAGTCCCCAAGTCAACTTCAGTGTCATATTCACCTTCAAAATCTTTCAATGGAAATGACTAATCATTCCAAGGTTTTCAACCATCACTATTTCATCAACACATGTTCCCATCTAGAGTAGTCATCTTCAATTTAGCACTAGCCACTATGTGTGAGGGGTGCTAAGTATTTGCTTTGCCTCTAGGCTAAGTTTGATACTCTTGTACTAACTCCATACTAACCCAGTAATTCATAAATCAAAAAGTACTTTGATAAAACAAAAGTAAATAAAGCTTGTAAAGTAAAAACTGGGAAATGGGATCATAAGCATAAAGTAAATGGGGTAATGCCTTGCTCATGGTGAGCTTTGCACTTTGCAAGAGTATTATCTTGCCTTGGTTGGGAAACTGGTCAAAGTGGTCTTCTTCTTCCTGGAAGTAGACCTCCTCCTCCTCCTGGTACTCCTCGGTACTAGCGTCTAAAATACGAATACGGGGTACACAATCATCACACCAAACTAATCTACTAAACTATGCACAAACATGGTTCACACACCTAAACTAGCATCACATTTGGCTAATAAGTTGGTGGATGTGTTTTTCTTATTATTTAAGAAAAATAATTTCCTCTCATTATCTTATTAAGATTTAATTTCTCTTATGCATAATATGTGACCTAGGTTGACCCAAGTCAACCTCTTCACACTTAGCATTTGGAGAAAAAGATTTAAATGAGGTGAGCACCTCATACCATTTAATTCTAGCATAACAAAGATTTAATATCACCAACAATTCCTATGGGACCTAAATAACCAGAGTCTCCACTTCATTTGGAATTTGTGGTGACAAGATTTAAATGAGGGAAAATCCCACATAAGATTTATTAATAGTTTTGGACAATATCTTTGACTAGAAAATAGCCATAAGGCATTTAAATCAACTAAACTATGATCATCCAAAGTAAGCATGGCATATTTTTGTAGAAACAATTAGTATAAGTGAAAAGTGAATTATGGGAGGTGGAATTAACTGAAAAGCATTTATGGTTGATTTTTAAGAAATATTACAAGACAGAAAAGTCCCTGCCTTGTTTAATTTGTCATTTTAAATCTACAAAAGATCTATGGTTCTATCCAGTGGCAAAGTGTAGATAATTTCATAAGGTTTCCAGAAATATAAAGTTTGTAAAATTTGGCTGAGTAGATTTGTCACAATTGAAATTCAAAGTTTGCAATCAGATTGTATATTTCATAAACTCTGGAAAAAATCGAATTTGAATTGGTGGGCTCGCGCGGGAAAAAGAAGTTGGGCCGGCCCACTTCGCGTCCAGCGCGAGCAGGCCGTCTGACGGCGGGTCCCACGCGTCAGTGGGTTTTACCCCAGCGAAACGGTATGTGGAATGTGAGCCGCACGATTAGAAGAGGATCGCACGGCCCAGAGACGTCATCGTCTCCGGCGAGAGAGGAGCTTACGGGCGGCGACGGTGGACGGTGGGCGAGGTCGTCGGAGCTCCGGGGGTCGTCGGAGGGGTGCGCCGCGTCGTTGTCGACGACGGTGAAGCAGAGGGAAGCAGCGGCGTCTCCAATGGCGGCCTCCTGCTCCGGCGGCCTCCGTGTACGGGCGGCGGCGTCGATCTTGCGATTGGCGGTCTCCGGCGGCGTATCTATGAAATTGAGGTGGCAGGGGGAGTTCTGAGGAGGAGTGGAGGCGATTGGCGTGCTCAGTTTGGACGGAGGAGTCCTCCTTTTATAGCGGCGAGAGGTGGCTGTGGCGCCCGGCTAGGTTCGCCATGGCCGCCGTCGGTCCAGGGCCGCGAAGAGCCAAGTGATGGGCGCGGAGTGTTGGCGACGTCCATGCGGTGCTGACGCGCTTGATTGTGGGGAAAACGAGGTACTACAGCGGCGGTGAGCTTGACGGGAGCTCGCGGGCAGTGGCGGACAGGCGTCGACGCGTTCGTCACCTGCGGCGTTCCCGCGGGCCAGCGAGCGTGTCCAGGCGTGTCACGGTGAGGTGAGGCGTCGACTGGCGGTGAGCGTGAGGGCTGAGGTGATGCGAGGACGCGGGGCGTCGTCACGCTCTGGGCGTCCAGGGTGCTCGCCATGCGCGCTCTGGCGCGGCATGGGCGTTGCCTGGGCGTCACTGGGCGCGCTGTGTCCGGCGTGTGCGTGCGTCGTGTTGACCAGGGGATGGTACGGGCGTGTCCAGGAGAGTGAGGGGAGGCTAGTGGACACGGTGGTTCAGGCTGGAGATGACCAGGTGAGGAGATGGCATGGTGAGGCCATGCCATGCCACGGCATGGCATGTTTGAGGTGATTTAATCCAAACCTGGCCAGTGCAAGTGGTGAAGTTGATGTGGTGAGGTGAGAGGGATGCTCCAGGGTGCAGAGAGGTCAAGGTTTGGACCAAATCCAAGTAGAAAAAGAAGTATGGGCTCCAATTTATACCCTGCCTGCAATGTGTTCGACACAATGCCCGCAAGAAAATTATTTTCGAAATTTGAAAATCTTTTTGGTGGGTTGCAAACAAATATTGAATGAAGCATTTTGGTGGTGGTGGTGGTCAAAATGGAGTTGGTATGCAAAATCACATTTTGCATATGATCTTGATTATGTGAGAAAGTTCCAACTTTGCTTGCTTCCCATTTGAAATTGGTGATGAATTTGAGGGGGTGGTTTTGGGCAAAGTTGTAGTGCTTGATGTTGTCTTGGATGAGGTGAAAAGAGTTGACAAAGTTTAGAAGTGGAAAGAAGAAAACCAGGGGCTCAAAGTGAGCATCAGACAAAAAATGGCACAAGTGACCATATTTCATGTGACTTGGAATTTGAATTTGATTTTGGTTTGAGTTGAGTTTCTTCACTTCCAAAAGTATTTAAAAGGGTTTAGTAACCATCTTCAACCAATGGTGCAAGCCAAAGTGGTCTAGGTTAAGATTTGCAAAAATGGCATAGGCCTTATGTGTGTGTAAAGTTGATTTTTATTATTTCTTTTCTATTTTCTTTTTATTTGACTTTGGGTGATCAAGTGATCATTGCTAGGGTTTTAGAGTGAGAGAGAACACATAATCAAACATCATGGCCATTGCACACTCAAAATAAATAATAAGGTGATCTATATGCATAAACCTATATGATGAGAAAAAGTTTTTGTTAACCCTGATTTTTGGATTCTTGAATCTCTCTCTCTTGTTCATTTTGTTGAAACTGGGGATGTTACAATTTTGTTGAAACTGGGGATGTTACAGAAACTCTCGACCCCCAAAACGACTAACCCAAAGTAACAAACAAGTATGCAAAAAACACAAGTTTTTTTTTTGTTTTTACTGTTCGATTTTGCATGGGTTATTTCATCCCGATGCTATCCAGGTCCTAGACGCCCCAGATACGGATGTCTACGATAGGGTGTTGGTGTCACATTAGAGAAGATACGGTGACGAAATTGATTATAGGCATCATCTAGAAGAGGGAAGTAGTTAAGAGTAACAACATGAATAAGAACAAGCTCCGATTGAGGCCGTTTAGAAAGCATTGAAAATCTCTTTGGGATCTAAGATGAAATTACTTCACTTTCTCACGATCTATATAAATTTTAGTGTACGCACACATCCCCTCACACGTGTTGAAACTCTCGACCCCCAAAAGGACTAACCCAAAGTAACAAACAAGTATGCAAAAAACACAAGTTTTTTTTGTTTTTACTGTTCGGTTTTGCATGGGCTATTTCATCCCGATGCTATCCAGGTCCTAGACGCCCCTGATACGGATGTCTACGATAGGGTGTTGGTGTCACATTAGAGAAGATACGGTGACGAAATTGATTATAGGCATCATCTAGAAGAGGGAAGTAGTTAAGAGTAACAACATGAATAAGAACAAGCTCCGATTGAGGCCGTTTAGAAAGCATTGAAAATCTCTTTGGGATCTAAGATGAAATTACTTCACTTTCTCACGATCTATATAAATTTTAGTGTACGCACACATCCCCTCACATGTGTTGAAACTCTCGACCCCCAAAACGACTAACCCAAAGTAACAAACAAGTATGCAAAAAACACAAGTTTTTTTTTGTTTTTACTGTTCGGTTTTGCATGGGCTATTTCATCCCGATGCTATCCAGGTCCTAGACGCCCCAGATATGGATGTCTACGATAGGGTGTTGGTGTCACATTAGAGAAGATACGGTGACGAAATTGATTATAGGCATCATCTAGAAGAGGGAAGTAGTTAAGAGTAACAACATGAATAAGAACAATCTCCGATTGAGGCCGTTTAGAAAGCATTGAAAATCTCTTTGGGATCTAAGATGAAATTACTTCACTTTCTCACGATCTATATAAATTTTAGTGTACGCACACATCCCCTCACACGTGTTGAAACTCTCGACCCCCAAAACGACTAACCCAAAGTAACAAACAAGTATGCAAAAAACACAAGTTTTTTTGGTTTTTACTGTTCGGTTTTGCATGGGCTATTTCATCCCGATGCTATCCAGGTCCTAGACGCCCCAGATACGGATGTCTACGATAGGGTGTTGGTGTCACATTAGAGAAGATACGGTGACGAAATTGATTATAGGCATCATCTAGAAGAGGGAAGTAGTTAAGAGTAACAACATGAATAAGAACAAGCTCCGATTGAGGCCGTTTAGAAAGCATTGAAAATCTCTTTGGGATCTAAGATGAAATTACTTCACTTTCTCACGATCTATATAAATTTTAATGTACGCACACATCCCCTCACACGTGTTGAAACTCTCGACCCCCAAAACGACTAACCCAAAGTAACAAACAAGTATGCAAAAAACACAAGTTTTTTTTTGTTTTTACTGTTCGGTTTTGCATGGGTTATTTCATCCCGATGCTATTGATGGCGTGTATTTCACACGTTCGTTGGGCAACCCCAAGAGGAAGGTATGATGCGCACAGCAGCAAGTTTTCCCTCAGAAAGAAACCAAGGTTTATCGAACCAGGAGGAGCCAAGAAGCACGTTGAAGGTTGATGGCGGCGGGATGTAGTGCGGCGCAACACCAGGGATTCCGGCGCCAACGTGGAACCTGCACAACACAACCAAAGTACTTTGCCCCAACGAAACAGTGAGGTTGTCAATCTCACCAGCTTGCTGTAACAAAGGATTAACCGTATTGTGTGGAAGATGATTGTTTGCAGAAAACAGTAGAACAGTATTGCAGTAGATTGTATTTCAGTAAAGAGAATTGGACCGGGGTCCACAGTTCACTAGAGGTGTCTCTCCCATAAGACGAACAGCATGTTGGGTGAACAAATTATAGTTGGGCAATTGACAAATAAAGAGAGCATGACCATGCACATACATATCATGATGAGTATAGTGAGATTTAATTGGGCATTACGACAAAGTACATAGACCGCCATCCAACTGCATCTATGCCTAAAAAGTCCACCTTCAGGTTATCATCCGAACCCCCTCCAGTATTAAGTTGCTAACAACAGACAATTGCATTAAGTATTGCGCGTAATGTAACTAGTGACTACATCCTTGAACATAGCACTAATGTTTTATCCCTAGTGGCAACAGCACATCCATAACCTTAGTGGTTCTTGTCACTCCTCCAGATTCACAGAGGCATGAACCCACTATCGAGCATAAATACTCCCTCTTGGAGTTACTAGCATCAACTTGGCCAGAGCATCTACTAATAACGGAGAGCATGCAAGATCATAAACAACACATAAGCATAGCTTTGATAATCAACATAACAAGTATTCTCTATTCATCGGATCCCAACAAACGCAACATATAGAATTACAGATAGATAATCTTGATCATGTTAGGCAGCTCACAAGATCCGACAATGATAGCACAATGGGGAGAAGACAACCATCTAGCTACTGCTATGGACCCATAGTCCAGGGGTAGACTACTCACACATCACACCGGAGGCGACCATGGCGGCGTAGAGTCCTCCGGGAGATGATTCCCCTCTCCGGCAGGTGCCGGAGGCGATCTCTGGATCCCCCGAGATGGGATCGGCGGCGGCGGCGTCTCCGGAAGGTTTTCCGTATCGTGGTTCTCGGTACTGGGGTTTCGTCACGGAGACTTTTTATAGGCGAAAGGGCAGGTCAAGAGGTGGCACGGGGCCCCACACCACAGGGCCGCGCGGCCAAGGGGGCCGCGCCGCCCTAGGGTGTGGCCCCTCCGTGGCCCCTCTTCGTCTCTCCTTCGGACTTCCGGAAGCTTCGTGAGAAAATAGGCCCTGGGCTTTGATTTCGTCCAATTCCGAGAATATTTCCTTACTAGGATTTCTGAAACCAAAAACAGCAGAAAACAAAGAATCGGCACTTCGGCATCTTGTTAATAGGTTAGTTCCAGAAAATGCACGAATATGACATAAAGTGTGCATAAAACATGTAGATAACATCAATAATGTGGCATAGAACATAAGAAATTATCGATACGTCGGAGACGTATCAGCATCCCCAAGCTTAGTTCTGCTCGTCCCGAGCAGGTAAAACGATAACACAGATAATTTCTGGAGTGACATGCCATCATAATCTTGATCATACTATTTGTAAAGCATATGTAGTGAATGCAGCGATCAAAACAATGTATATGACATGAGTAAACAAGTGAATCATATAGCAAAGACTTTTCATGAATAGCACTTCAAGACAAGCATCAATAAGTCTTGCATAAGAGTTAACTCATAAAGCAATAATTCAAAGTAAAGGTATTGAAGCAACACAAAAGAAGATTAAGTTTCAGCGGTTGCTTTCAACTTGTAACATGTATATCTCATGGATATTGTCAACATAGAGTAATATAGTAAGTGCAATAAGCAAGTATGTAGGAATCAATGCATAGTTCACACAAGTGTTTGCTTCTTGAGGTGGAGAGAAATAGGTGAACTGACTCAACATTGAAAGTAAAAGAATGGTCCTCCATAGAGGAAAAGCATCGATTGCTATATTTGTGCTAGAGCTTTGATTTTGAAAACATAAAGAAAGCATAAAAATAAAGTTTTGAGAGGTGTATGTTGTTGTCAACGAATGGTAGCGGGTACTCTAACCCCCTTGCCAGACAAACCTTCAAAGAGCGGCTCCCATTTTATTTTATTTTGGGTGGCACTCCTTCCAACCTTTCTTTCACAAACCATGGCTAACCGAATCCTCGGGTGCCTGCCAACAATCTCATACCATGAAGGAGTGCCTTTTTATTTTAGTTTTATTATGATGACACTCCTCCCAACCTTTGCTTACACAAGCCATGGCTAACCGAATCCTTCGGGTGCCGTCCAACAATCACATACCATGGAGGAGTGTCTATTTTTGTTAATTAATTTGGGACTGGGAATCCCATTGCCAGCTCTTTTTGCAAAATTATTGGATAAGCGGATGAAGCCACTAGTCCATTGGTGAAAGTTGCCCAACAAGATTGAAAGATAAACACCACATACTTCCTCATGAGCTATAAAACATTGACACAAATCAGAGGTGATAAATTTTGAATTGTTTAAAGGTAGCACTCAAGCAATTTACTTTGGAATGGCGGAAAATACCATGTAGTATAGGTAGGTATGGTGGACACAAATGGCATAGTGGTTGGCTCAAGTATTTTGGATGCATGAGAAGTATTCCCTCTCGATACAAGGTTTAGGCTAGCAAGGTTATTTGAAACAAACACAAGGATGAACCGGTGCAGCAAAACTCACATAAAAGACATATTGAAAACATTATAAGACTCTACACCGTCTTCCTTGTTGTTCAAACTCAGTACTAGAAATTATCTAGACCTTAGAGAAACCAAATATGCAAACCAAATTTTAGCATGCTCTATGTATTTCTTCATTAATGGGTGCAAAGCATATGATGCAAGAGCTTAATCATGAGCACAACAATTGCCAAGTATCACATTACCCAAGACATTTATAGCAATTACTACATGTATCATTTTCCAATTCCAACCATATAACAATTTAACGAAGGAGAAACTTCGCCATGAATACTATGAGTAGAAACCAAGGACATACTTGTCCATATGCTACAGCGGAGCGTGTCTCTCTCCCATAAAGTGAATGCTAGGATCCATTTTATTCAAACAAAACAAAAACAAAAACAAACCGATGCTCCAAGAAAAAGCACATAAGATGTGATGGAATAAAAATATAGTTTCAGGGGAGGAACCTGATAATGTTGTCGATGAAGAAGGGGATGCCTTGGGCATCCCCAAGCTTAGACGCTTGAGTCTTCTTGATATATGCAGGGGTGAACCACCGGGGCATCCCCAAGCTTAGAGCTTTCACTCTCCTTGATCATGTTGCATCATACTCCTCTCTTGATCCTTGAAAACTTCCTCCACACCAAACTCGAAACAACTCATTAGAGGGTTAGTGCACATTATAAATTGACATATTCAGAGGTGACACAATCATTCTTAACACTTCTGGACATTGCGTAATGCTACTGGACATTAGTGGATCAAAGAAATTCATCCAACTTAGCGAAAGAGGCAATGCGAAATAAAAGGCAGAATCTGTCAAAACAGAACAGTTCGTATTGACGAATTTTAAAATGGCACCAGACTTGCTCAAATGAAAATGCTCAAATTGAATGAAAGTTGTGTACATATCTGAGGATCATGCACGTAAATTGGCTTAATTTTCTGAGTTACCTACAGGGAGGTGGACCCAGATTCGTGACAGCAAAGAAATCTGGAACTGTGCAGTAATCCAAATCTAGTACTTACTTTTCTATCAACGGCTTAACTTGGCACAACAAAACACAAAACTAAGATAAGGAGAGGTTGCTACAGTAGTAAACAACTTCCAAGACACAAAATAAAAACAAAGTACTGTAGGTAAAAACATGGGTTGTCTCCCAAGAAGTTCTTTCTTTATAGCCATTAAGATGGGCTCAGCAGTTTTAATGATGCACTCGCAAGAAATAGTATTTGAAGCAAAAGAGAGCATCAAGAGGCAAATTCAAAACACATTTAAGTCTAAAATGCTTCCTATGCATAGGAATCTTGTAAATAAACAAGTTCATGAAGAGCAAAGTAACAAGCATAGGAAGATAAAACAAGTGTAGCTTCAAAAATTTCAGCACATAGAGAGGTGTTTTAGTAACATGAAAATTTCTACAACCATATTTTCCTCTCTCATAATAATTTTCAGTAGCATCATGAGCAAACTCAACAATGTAACTATCACATAAAGCATTCTTATCATGAGTCTCATGCATAAAATTATTACTCTCCATGTAAGCATAATCAATTTTATTAGTTGTAGTGGGAGCAAATTCAACAAAGTGGCTATCATCATATATAGGAGGCATATTGTAATCATAAAAGAAAATTTTCTCCTCAATGCTTGGGGGACTAAAAAGATCATGCTCATCAGAGCCAGCTTCCCCAAGCTTAGAATTTTCCATAGCATTAGCAACAATGGTGTTCAAAGCATCCATAGTAATAACATTCCCATTAGCATGCATATAAAGTTCCATGGGTTTTTTAATTCTCTCTTCAAACACATCATGTCCTAATTCAAGATAAAGTTCATAAAGATCTCTCATATTTTTGTTGTTTTCCATTATGCTTAACTAGTGAAATAAAAACATGCATGATATTAAGTAAAGTAAAACAAGTAACTAATTTTTTTGTGTTTTTGATATAGCAAACAAGATAGCAAATAAAGTAAAACTAGCAACTAATTTTTTGTATTTTGATTTAGTGCAGCAAAGAAAGTAGTAAATAAAACTAAGCAAGACAAAAACAAAGTAAAGAGATTGAGAAGTGGAGACTCCCCTTGCAGCGTGTCTTGATCTCCCCGGCAACGGCGCCAGAAAATATGCTTGATGGCGTGTATTTCACACGTTCGTTGGGCAACCCCAAGAGGAAGGTATGATGCGCACAGCAGCAAGTTTTCCCTCAGAAAGAAACCAAGGTTTATCGAACCAGGAGGAGCCAAGAAGCACGTTGAAGGTTGATGGCGGCGGGATGTAGTGCGGCGCAACACAGGGATTCCGGCGCCAACGTGGAACCTGCACAACACAACCAAAGTACTTTGCCCCAACGAAACAGTGAGGTTGTCAATCTCACCGGCTTGCTGTAACAAAGGATTAACCGTATTGTGTGGAAGATGATTGTTTGCAGAAAACAGTAGAACAAAGTATTGCAAGAGATTGTATTTCAGTAAAGAGAATTGGACCGGGGTCCACAGTTCACTAGAGGTGTCTCTCCCATAAGACGAACAGCATGTTGGGTGAACAAATTACAGTTGGGCAATTGACAAATAAAGAGAGCATGACCATGCACATACATATCATGATGAGTATAGTGAGATTTAATTGGGCATTACGACAAAGTACATAGACCGCCATCCAACTGCATCTATGCCTAAAAAGTCCACCTTCAGGTTATCATCCGAACCCCCTCCAGTATTAAGTTGCTAACAACAGACAATTGCATTAAGTATTGCGCGTAATGTAACTAGTGACTACATCCTTGAACATAGCACTAATGTTTTATCCCTAGTGGCAACAGCACATCCATAACCTTAGTGGTTCTTGTCACTACTCCAGATTCACAGAGGCATGAACCCACTATCGAGCATAAATACTCCCTCTTGGAGTTACTAGCATCAACTTGGCCAGAGCATCTACTAATAACGGAGAGCATGCAAGATCATAAACAACACATAAGCATAGCTTTGATAATCAACATAACAAGTATTCTCTATTCATCGGATCCCAACAAACGCAACATATAGAATTACAGATAGATAATCTTGATCATGTTAGGCAGCTCACAAGATCCGACAATGATAGCACAATGGGGAGAAGACAACCATCTAGCTACTGCTATGGACCCATAGTCCAGGGGTAGACTACTCACACATCACACCGGAGGCGACCATGGCAGCGTAGAGTCCTCCGGGAGATGATTCCCCTCTCCGGCAGGGTGCCGGAGGCGATCTCCTGGATCCCCCGAGATGGGATCGGCGGCGGCGGCGTCTCTGGAAGGTTTTCCATATCGTGGTTCTGTTATCACCAGAATTTGACCGAGTCGGAGGTGGGCCACGATTGAGAAAGACTTGAAGATATACATGGAAGGAAAAACAAGAATTGGCCTTATACACGAAGTTGGGCTGAATTGCCCATTGTATCTGTAATTTAGTGGATCGTATCTTTAGATTAAAAGTTAGAATTTTACTCGTGCACGGTTAGGTGCACGTCCGAATTAGAAAGTCCGCCGGACTATAAATATGTATCTAGGGTTTATGGAATAAACAACAACACAACGTTCACCCCAAAACAAACCAATCTCGGCGCATCGCCAACTCCTTCGTCTCGAGGGTTTCAATCAGGTAAGCGACATGCTGCCTAGATCGCATCTTGCGATCTAGGCAGCACAAGCTCCACGTTGTTCATGCGTTGCCCGTACTGAAGCGTCTTTGATGGCGGGCAACGTAGTTATCATAGATGTGTTAGGGTTAGCATGGCTCTTCGTATAAACATGCTTACGTAGTGCAACCCTCGCATGTCTAGCCGCCCTCACGCCTATCTCAGGCGTGGGGGCGGCACCCTGCTTGTTCATCATCTAGTAGATCTGATCCGTTACGATTGCTCCTTGCTCTGCAAGGATTAGTTTAATATCTGCAATAGTTAGGCCTTACGAAGGGGGGGAGGATCCAGCGGCACGTAGGGTGGCGTTCGCAAGTCCTAAACAGGATGTTCCGATGATCAACGTCACGTTGGTTGTGTGGCCTTGTTTAGGATCGGCTTACGAGCACCGTGCGTGGCCGCGAGGCCCAACCTGGAGTAGGATGATCCGATTATGCGGTGAAAACCCTAAATCGTCGTAGATCTCATTAGCTTTATCTTGATCAAGCAGGATCACCAAGTATTCGTGCACCCCGTACGGATCATGGGTGGATCGGCTCTTTGAGCCGATTCACAGGATAACCTGAGAGCCGATCGAGGCTCTTATTTAATGTTTACGTGTATGCCATGCAGGAACTAAGCGAGGCATCCCCATCACCTTCCTGACTAGGTATAGGTCAGGTGGCACGCCCTTGCACTTCGCATCGCCGCGTGTGACCAGAAGAGCATTGCGGGCCGTCGCTCGGAGGGGTCTCAGCCAGCCGCAGCTCTAGGCTCTTCCCGGCTCTACCGTGTTGACAGGCCGCTGCCCGCCGGTGGGTTTTGGCGATCAACACATTCTGGCACGCCCGGTGGGACAATCATCTACATCGACCACATCGCCATCTACATCTGAGATGGCGGCGGACGGCACGCCAGTCACCTACGAGGAGCTGCCTGCTGAGCTCAAGAAGAAACATGACGAGATCAAGGCCACCCTCGAAGCCGACCTCATCGGCTCTTTTCAGAGAACCCGTACCCATGGCATCAGATGGAAGGGGTTCTCACCACAAGGTGCACTCGATGGGATAGATCTCTCTGCCCCGTCGGAGGAACGCACCAGGGCCCTACGGCAGGAGATCAACTACTTGGTGGCTCACTCGCTACACCGCCACTCTGAAAACTTGGTCAACGTGTTGGAGCGTCTCGCTCTGCGCGTGATCCAGGAGATCATGAGCCACCAGTACTCGCCGTCAGGACCAGCTCTCGGGACGCACCAAGGAGAGTTGCCACTCCAGTCCCGTCCACCGCTGCCATATGCGTTGGCAGCACCAGCTGAGGTGCCGGCTACACCGGCATTCGTCGTCTACAAGATCGGTGGTGACCCTAGTGACTACCAGTTCTTGGCTGAGGCGCCCAAGGAGATCCCTCAAGGATACGCGTGCACGTATGTGCCAGATTGTGGCAACTGGCCACTCTCAAACCAGGCCACAACGTCAGGGACTCCGGCGCAAACAGGAGGAACGTCAGCAACAGAGCTTGAGAAGCAGACGTGGCTAACTAAGTACGCCACCCCGACGAAACTCCCGAGCCCAGCTCCTGCAGTTGGCTCAGAGCTGGAAAAGCAAACATGGCTGGCTAAGTACGCCACCCCGGCGAATCTTCAGAATGCATCTCCTGCAGCCAGCACGGCGGATCAGATCAGTACCATACTGAGAGACCAGTTCGGCATTATGCCGAAAAGAAGGGCAATCGGCTATTCCAAGCCGTACCCCGACGAGTACGAGATGATCCCGCTGCCACCTAAATATCGGCTCCCTGACTTCTCCAAATTCAGTGGATCGGATGGCTCCAGCTCCATCGAGCACATCGGCCGATATTTGGCGCAACTAGGACCGGCTTCAGTGTCGGATCAGCTACGCGTGAGGCTCTTTTCACAGTCCCTCACAGGATCGGCTTTTGGATGGTATACCTCTTTGCCAGCAAACTCCATCCAGTCTTGGAAGCAATTGGAAGAACAGTTCCATACGCAATACCATTCAGAAGCTTCCGAGTCTAGCATTGCCGATCTAGCACAACTACGTCAGAAGCGCGGAGAAACGGTGACAGAGTACATCCAGCGCTTCAGGAATCTTAGGAACCGATGTTATTCGGTTCGTATAACTGAAAAGGAAGCAGTCGAATTGGCAGTAGCTGGCCTTGCAACACAGCTCAAGGACATGGCCTCCCAAGCAGATTATCCCTCGCTGGCGCACATGGTTCAGAAACTATCAGCATATGAACAGCGCCACCCAGACCTGTACCAAGACAAGTTCAAGCGTGCAGTAGTCATGGTCGATACAGAGGAAGGTGAAGTGCCTGCGGGAGACCAAGAAGTAGCAGTGGCTGAGTGGACTCGGGGAGGAACCCCCGTATCCTGCAAATGGGTAAAGCCACCAGGGCCGCCCAGGGGATTTGATTTTGACGTGACCAAGACTGAACAAATCTTCGACCTCCTGCTTAAGGAGAAACAGTTGACGATTCCTGAAGGTCTCAAGTTCCCTACGGCGCAAGAGCTAAACGGAAAGCCGTACTGCAAATTCCACAACTCGCTTTCCCATGCCACCAACGACTGCAGGGTGTGGCGTCAGCACATCCAAGCGGCGATAGAGAAGGGGCGTTTAATTTTCAACCAGTACGCCATGAAGGTAGACACCCAGCCCTTCCCCGCCGTTAACATGGTAGAAGTCATCTACCCCGAGGGCTGCCAGCCAGGTCCCACGTTCAGCATCAACATGGTAGGGCCTGGGAACCACTCTGGCAAGGATGGAGATGAGGGCAGCTGCTCTCATAGCAAGGACACAGAAGAGGCCGCTCCACGCGATCGGCTCCATCATGATGGCAAGCGCTACGTCACAGAGGGAGAAGTGAAGAACATAAGATATCAGCGACCTCTCTCTGATCACCTCCTCAACAAATATGTGAGTCGCATGACCAACGCCGACGGTCCAACTGTGATGATGAAGGAGATCGTCTGGCTAGAGAAGCCAGAAGACATCGTCGGCAGGATCGCGATGAGGAGGAGCACGAGCGCCGTGCCACGGACAGGCCAAGGGAGCAAGATGACAACGCCAGACACTGGGACTGCCCTTTCTTCAGACACTGCTGGGATTCAGGAATGAGCCGATTGCCCACAATCGGCAATTGCCCAGAATGCAACAAGAAGAAGAAGGAGGCAGCCAACGTGTCTGTGTTTGAGCGCTTAGGGCCTCTCCCACCACCAAGCAAACGCGCTGAGTCACCTCGTTGGGCAGATCTTGAGGATTCAGAAGACGAGGGACTAGAAGAAGAAGAAGACAGGTACCACCGTCCAAGGTGGTGCCCTGACGGACTCAGCCGTTCACAGAAACGCAGGGTTCAGCGGTTGCGCGGCCTGGAGGAAGCCGAAAGGTTATACCTGCATACGCTAAGAAAGGCACGGCCTGATCTGGCTGCAAAGGTTCAGCGAGCCCTGAATGAAGAGGGTCGTCCACGGAGAATGGAGTGGCGCCCCAAACAAAGGAGAGCCGATGATGAAACATCGGCTGGCACGAACATGGTGTTCATCCTCCCTTCAGAGTTCAGTGCTCCAGGGTTAGATGAGACATCCGTGGCACAACTTGACTGCGGCCCACGGCCGGTTATCTTTGAGAAGCCACAAGATAAGAGCTACAGGCATCTGAAGGCCCTATATTTGCGAGGATATATCGATGGGAGGCCTGTGAACAAGATGCTGGTAGACACCGGAGCGGCAGTTAACATCATGCCGTATTCTATGTTACGTCGGCTGGGACGCTCTAGCTCGGATTTAATCAAGACCAATGTAACATTGAGCGATTTCAACGGCCAAGCGTCTGAGGCACAGGGAGTTCTGAACGTGGATCTGACCGTAGGAAGGAAAACTATCCCTACAACGTTCTTCATCGTCGATAGCACGAGCAGTTATGCTGTGCTGCTGGGAAGAGATTGGATCCACGCCAACTGCTGTATTCCCTCCACGATGCACCAATGCATAATACAGTGGGATGGAGATGAGGTAGAGGTCGTCCAGGCCGATGATTCAGTTGAAGTTTCAACGGCTGGCATGAACGCATGGGAAGCAGCAGGCCAAGAACCCCTCTCAGGCATCAACTTAGACGACTGCGAACGCATCGATGTGACAAAGGGAAGGGTTAAGCTGGTTTTATCCACCGGCCTGACCATGTAGTCGAAGCAAAGCGACGTGTAACTTGGCGAGGCTGATCCTTGTGATCGGCCCCAAAGGTCTATGAAGGGACATTACGGAACCTTCAGTCAGCGCTCCAATCATTATGGAGGCCGATTAACTTGGCGAGGCTGATCCTTGTGATCGGCCCCAAAGGTCTATGAAGGGACATTACGGAACCTTCAGTCAGCGCTCCAATCATTATGGAGGCCGATCCCAGCAATCGGCCAAAATTATCCTCACCACATGTTCTGCTTGTGTTCACCTTTGACCCTATCAGGAGCCGACGTGCGAATTACAGAGCCGATATCTGCCATTCTTTAACAGATTCGGCTCGGGGGGCACCTAAATACTGGAACAGATGCAGGGGTACATGTGTGCAATGAATACTGGGGGCTGATAGGAGAAAATCGGCCAGTAAAAAAAAAAAACAAAAATTTACAGCCGATGCAAGGGCATCGACTTTAGAATTGAAAGGCAGCCGATGCGCAACCATCGACTTTAGTGGAAATTATGCAATGTCTATCGAGTCTCCACCAGATCCAGGCCAACAGTGGTACCTTCTGTTGCCTCGAGTGAGTAAAACAATGGAAACTTCTTCAGCTACTTCGAGCCGATCCGGGTTCCTGAACCCTGTTGTCAAGGATTTCCAATCTTTGGGGCTAGTTCAGCTGAGACGGAAGATTATCGGCTGATTGGAGGAAGAAAGAGGATCGGCTGTGGCGCATTCTCTTTGACATTCTCGCCCCGAGTAAGGCTCGGGGGGCAGTAGGCGCGAGTAAGACTCGGGGGGCAACAGGCCTAGTGGATACTCTGTAAGAGCCGATGGGGATGCCATCGGCTGATTTTTCATTGCAGCCTCCTTCACGGATGATGAGTATTGAAAAGGACCATTGGTTTTGGTTGGAAGAATTCCAAGGTTTTCCTGAAGATTCTGCATTATCCGCCAGAATTAAAAAAAAAAATCATCAGTTGAAGAAGGAAAGGGCGAATTTCGAAGGTCCGATGCGGTGCTATCGGCTCATTACGCATTGGCAAAGGGGACGAATCGGCAAGGTCAGTAGAAGGAGGAATCGGCTAAATTAAACTCAAAGGAAATCGGCAAGATCAAATTGGGGAAAGTTCTTCATTGATTAGATTTCTTACATAAAGAGCTGATTGCTCTCAAAAGGAAGTACTAGGGGATACATTGCCCCATCTACTACTACTGGCCCTATTCTAGAGGTCCTATCTACGGGCCATCACTGCCCTCGTCGTCGCCGTCGTCGCCGCTGTCGGCGCTGCTCCCGGCGGGCTCGTCGTCGCTCCAATGGCCGCCGACCGGGTCCTCGTTGTCTTCATCCTCTTCGTCAGCGTCGTCCTCGTCGCTGTCGAAGTCGCTAAGATTGCCCGGCCAAGGGCAGCGCCGCTTGGCCGGCGGCTCGTCGGAGGAGCTCTCGTCGTCGTCCTCCTCCTCCTCTTCCTGCTCCTCCTCCTCCCCGGAAGAGGTGAAGTCGCAGGAGAAGCTGTCGTCGTCGCTCTCCTCCTCCGTTGCCCCAACGGCGAGGAAGCGGAGGTCGCTCTCCCCGTCCGTCGAGGACTGGTCATCCTCGGACCAGATGGAGAAGTCGTGGTCTGACTCCTCCCCGGCCGCAATGGCGCGGCGGATGTTCGCTGCATGGACCTCTGCCGGATTGTACTCCGGCGTCGGCTCACGGGATGCGGAGGACTGGCTGGAAGGACCCGATGGAGCAGAGGAGGAAGAAGACATGGTGGCAGGAGGGCTTTTGGAGTGCTAGTGCGATGGAGATACGGAGGAGAACTGTGCGTAGCGGTTAAATAAAAGGAGATATAGTGGAAATTCAATGCCACAGCAGTTTCCGAGGAAGTGGTGCCTAAGAAGAAAAAAAACTGCCAGATCACGCGGAAAAGTTGAGGAGGCAGGGCATCATGATGAAGGATATCGACGGTTACGCCACGACATGACCCGACGAAGGAAAACAGAGTGATTTTGGAATTACCAATTCCAAAACCAGGGGGGCATGTGTTATCACCAGAATTTGACCGAGTCGGAGGTGGGCCACGATTGAGAAAGACTTGAAGATATACATGGAAGGAAAAACAAGAATTGGCCTTATACACGAAGTTGGGCTGAATTGCCCATTGTATCTGTAATTTAGTGGATCGTATCTTTAGATTAAAAGTTAGAATTTT